>NC_142759.1:44821073-45043556 GCF_054948205.1 Urtica dioica subsp. dioica | reverse complement strand
GCAAATGCAGCTGTTCGCCTTCAGCTTCATGATCGGGGGGAGCCTGCCTCGGGCATATTGATCTAGTTATTGAATGCCTCCAAACACCCAAGATCTTTGTGCAAACGCCTAGGGCCCTTTATAGTCGAATTCGATTAGCCTGTGTGGAGTGCTCAAGCTCACGATCTGTCTTCCCCCAATCTTGAACAATATTATATTCCTATCTTGCCCCTCAGCAAGTACACACCAAAATTTTCGAATCCGACTCCGAATCCTTCAATCCTCCGATATTGCCTCGGAACTCTTCGTCGATTTCGAATCCGTCAATCCTCCGAAATTGCCTCCGACCTCCTTTTCCGCCACCAATTTTCTGATTTTGCCGAATCCGAAACCAACGAAGATGTCTCCGTTCTCATACTTGGAAAAAATAGTAAGTAATATTATTTCAAATTCGATTAACCCATAGAACACCATAATCGAAACCCTAGCCCGCATCTCCGATCAATTCTCTATTAGATTAACTATAAAATATGGTAAATATTATTTCCAATTCGATTAATCCATAGAACACCATAACCAAAACTCTGAAACTTTAATGGTAAATAATATTTACAGTCTGATCGTTCGATAGTAAATATTATTTACCATTCGAAAAAGCAAAATACTTGTCTCCAATTTGGTGAACAATTCCATGATTCAAATCCGATGATGAATAACTGGAAAAAAAAATTGGAATTAACAAACAAATAAGAACGAAATTTTATGAAACCAAAGAACCTAAATACCTACACTAGACAAACAGAAACTAAGAAGGATTAAATGACTAACCTAGACAAATAGATAATATAAGAACATGCAATAGAAGAACATCAACGATCCTAAACATCTATTCCAATTGAGTCATCGAATATCTTGGTTGCAAATTGCAGGATAATTTTAATGGTAAATAATATTTACTATCGAAAGTATTATTTATCATTCAAAAAAGTAAAATACCTGTCTCCGATTTGGCGAACGATTCCATGATTCAAATTCGGTGATGAATAATAGGAAAAAATTTGAAATTAACAAACAAATAAGAACGAAGTTTTATGAAACCATGCGCAATTTTGGAAGTATGAGAAATATGAGCTATTTCCCTAAATAAATAGATAGTTGGGCTATAATTTAAAAGTACCCTCTATAAGTAGGCTAGTTGTTTATAAATCTCTTAGAAATATAGAAATAATTTTAATACCGTTTACCAATAACTACAAGTGAATAATTTATGGAAAAATGATATATATATATATATATATATATATATATATATATATAAAGTTGAGTTTGTACCTTATGTTTAATTGAATGATAAAATTATACCATAAAATAGATAACAGTGCCACGATCTTCCTTTTATTAAATTATTATTGATGTTGACTCTAATATTTATATGTAAACCCCGACAATCACTGAATCATGGAGAGTAGAAACAGGGGAAATGGGTCAAAATCGTTAGTCGATAGTCATCAAAATCACTGATTCGAGCTCAAATCTAGGACTCAAAGTTGCAATTCAAACACACAATGAAGCCATCTCTTGGGAGCTATGAGTTTTATTAGTCTATTTCGATGTAAAGCTATTTTTTATTTAAAAATTGGGAATTTGGGGGTTGGTGTACTTGTTTTGGATCTGGTTCGATTTTTTATATCATAGTCAACATTAATGAAAATTCAATAAAAGGAATATTTGTGGTACTATTATCTATTTAAGGGTATAATTTTATCATTTTAATTAAAATATAGTACAAACTCGATATTTTTATTAATCAAATATTAAACTCGACATTTACTAAAACACATGTTATAATGTGTCATTCTCCTATAATTTATTGATGGTACCCAATGATTATCCGGCCAGTATTCAAACACAATACTTATATATATATATATATATATATATATATATATATATATATATAGCTAATATTAGAATTGGGAATTATTATATATAAAAAAATAGAGGTTTGATCTTTACATACAAAATCACTTGTGCAATTGAACAATGAATTTTTTTTTTATCAGAAAAAAAGTGTCTTAAAAAAACTTTATGTTAATTTTTTCAAATTTCTATATTTTTTAATATATCTTCAGATATTTTTTCATTTAAATTAAAATATATTAATTATTTCGCTGTAACGCGCGGACATGGTGGTGGTTATTAAATAAAACTATTGGCATAAAATATGTATAAAAAAGACATAAGAGGGACACGTCTACCAGGTCTTTTCCAAGCGACGAACCACAACAAAGTACTATATTAGGTCAAGCCCTAAAATGCTTGGTATTGGATTCCAAGTTTTTCATGCAATTGGAACTACATCTCTTACTTCTTACCTCATAAAGATCAAACAGAATCATAACCGTTCATTCTCGATTGATCAAAATCAGATCTCGCAAACCCTTTTTCGCGTGGGCCACACTTTTGTTCGCCACTTTTCCCCATCAAAGCGTGGGCTTCTTTGGCGCGTGGTTTTCACGTGTGTCCACGTAGGCACTTACTCTCTTACCGTAGCCATGTATGCAAATATTATAAGCACCTTAATGACAAAAATACCCTTGATCAGAATTTAAGTTTGTTGGAGATGTGTTAATTTTAATACTGATCCGATGATAAGAAATTAATCTAGGCTAATATGATAAGCACGTATAACAATTGCATTACAATTATGGGATATACCGTGAATCTGTGATGAAAACAAAGAAAAATAGAGAACCTACACAATTTGTCTTGTTTGTGCCAGTCTGGCGTTTGAATGTGGTTCGACACTTCTTTTAAATAGTACGTTCTACAATTTATATAGAATTAGGACGGCCTATTATACGACCGTATCTTGTACAGTACTACAATATATATATATATATAATGTATATGTATATATAGTTAGCTTTTCTATTTAGACTCTTATAAATATGTAATCGCTAATTCGAAATCCACATGCAATTAATTAACGAAAAACTTACCTTGTTTTCTACGAACTGTTTCCATAAAATTAGTGTTGCTACAGAACAAGAGGAGAAATTATCCACGTTTAATTATTTCGAAACAAACGTGATACCTTTATTGTTTAAAAACCAAAACTCTCTTCAAATAAAGAACTGAAGCGTGATTATATATAACTAGAAATTAAATCTCATTAACAACAACACATAAATAGATATCTTCCTAAAAAAAACTACACTCCCTCAGTCTCACTGTCACGCACAAAATCATTGATTTTTCATTGGAAAAATAAAAAAATAAATAAAAGAAACTCATGAATAAAAAAAACCCCAAAATGATTTTATTAAAATCAAGGAGACTATGCATCATGATAATATCCATAAATGCGGTTTTACAGTACAAAACAGTAAGGTCGTCCGCTGGAGATCTTTCCTTTGTCGCATAAATAAAAGAATTAAATCATTTAGGACAAGTATATCGTGACGTGTATGGAGGCAGCTTTCTCTGTTTATTATATACAGAGAATTAACCCAAACCAAAGCATGATAGACTTGTAGAAACCTTGTAAACGAAAGGGCAAAGTTGTAAAAACAGAACATCAAAAGAAAAATAAAAAATCATATAAATACATCAAGACAAGAGCCGAGAAAGATAGAGAGCAAGAGATAAAAAAGTAAATAAGAAAAAAAAATATATATATATATATATATCTATATCTATATATATAAAAAGGAAAAACCCTCTCTCAGATTATCGAGTCCTGTGAGATCTGCAAACCCTTCTCTCTCTCCTCTTCAGAGAGAGAATAGAGCTCGAGAAAATTAACAGCGAGGCGTGAGAAAATAAAAATCTCCCCCAAAAAAAATACAAACCCTAAGCGGAAAACGAAAAGCTTGTCGTGGAAGATCACATCACAGACACAATCGAGTCGTCGATCGATCTATCGGTGTTTGGCAGCGAATGTTGGTCGTCGTTTGGGTCGTATTATCGTCGTTTGTGGGACGGGGCAGGGATGAGGATCAGGAAGAACGCGAAAGTCTCGGCGGCTTTCACGACGGCGACAGGCACGTGCGTACCTCCGGAGCTTCAGCAACCACACGTGTGCGAGCTGAACCAGTCTCCGTGGGACGCCATTGCCGTGAAGAACTGGTCGAACAATAACCAGGTCAGCTATCTCTCCCTCTTTCTATCGTTACTCGCGAAAGCGAAATCCCCCAAAAACACAGTGGCGCTTTAGATCCATTCGCTTAAAGATCTATCATTTTCTTAAAGCTTCTCCTGGGTCTGCTAGGGTTTGGGTCGTCGATTCCCATTTCGCCCACATTGTCGCTAGGGCTACTCTGAAAACCCTAATTTCCCTCCTTCGGGGCTCAGCGACACGCGATTATGGGTTTTCGGTGTCGTTTCTGGGCTTTCTATTCTCATCGTTATCGCTATCGTTTTCCATTCACTGCAGACTGTTACTGAGCTCGGGGATTACAGTCGCTATACGAGAAAGCACTACAACAGTCTCGCAGGCGATTCCAATGGAGCCAGGTACGAGATTCATAACGCTGTCAAGATCAATAATCATCGCGTCGCTCATTTTATCCACACATTTCATATGAATTAGGGTTTTCGTTTTTTCATGGCTGCCTATATCTACTGACTTGAAATCCTTCTCGCTCTGGGTCTTCCTTCGACTGCGCGTATATATACCATACCCATTTTGAGATTGCAGATTATCAATTATTTTTGTATCGCATGAAATGCAGCCATGACATGACGTTGATGACAGCACAGCCTAACGAAAGCGCTAACGACGACATTACTGGGATCGAAACGACGATAATGAATCTGGTTAAAAAGAAGAAGAAGATGAAAAGGAGAAAAACTCGGAATATCACAGTCGATAATGACGCAGGCGAGAAGGTCGTGAACAAGAAGAGGAAGAGGAACTCTCCGCCGGCGGCGAATAGACGACAGGGAAAGAGCGGCGGGAAAAAAGTCCGGTACTGTCAGAAAAACGACGGAAAGGGGTGGCAATGCAAGAAGGAGGCCAAAGAAGGATATAATTTCTGCGAACACCATTTGTCCCAATTTAGGTCTTACAGCAATACCCACTCTAACTCCAACCCCACCCCCGCCGCGGCGGAGACTCCGGAAGCGCCGGCCACTGCGGAGCGGAGGACACGTGGCAGGAAAACCGGGGCGTACTCGAACCCCGGCGAGTTCTATTACTACTCGGGTTTCGGACCGCGGTGGGGGAGAAGCCGCGGCGGCGCGGCGGCGGAGGGAAGAGAGGACGAAGGGGGATCTGGGCGGAGCTCGCCGGAGTTGTCATCGTCGTCGGGGGCGGAGTATGAGGTGAAGGGTTCGTTGGCGGATTTCGTGGAGGAGGAGTTAGAAGACGACGACGAGGACGAGGAAGAAAAAGGTAAGAATCGGATCCGGAGGCCGGTAAAGGCCCGATCTTTGAAATCGCTTATGTAGAGAGACTCACTCATTACTGATTAGTTTAGTCGATGCCTGTGTTGTTTGTGTGTGTCTGGTTTTTCCTTTGGATTTTTTGTTTTGTTTTTAGTTTTTAGAGCATAGAGTGAAATGAGTAGCCCAGGAAGAGATATGTATATACTATTTAGTTGAGAAATTGATGTCGTTTTTTTCTCCTTCTTTCTTTCCATGTATTTGGATTAGGGCTGTGAGGGGATTTTGGAATTTGGGTTCGTCTGCGCGTTTTGTCGTGGGTAAGAGTAAAAGGGTCTCCGAGAACATTGACAATGTGAGAAACTTTTGGGTTTGTTGGATGGACCGATTGAAATTACAAGTTTAGATCGGAATCAATTTTTTTAGCGTAATTTTTATTTTTTATTTTTTATTTTTTTGGGCTGTTGGTGCGAGGGGTAAAATTGTAAACACTCCACTCCATGGGTGTCATTTTTGGGGAAGCTAGGAAAGGGCCCTTTCAAAGGCCAAATTAAGGGGGGGAAAAACATGGCCTTTCAATCAATGGGGAATTTTACGTGGAGAGAGAAAGAGGGGGGTTTTTTTTTTTTTTTTTTTTTTTTTTTTTTCTCAATAGTAGGTTAGTTGAATGATGCGAAATATGATTTTGTTGAATGATGGACGATTTAGTTACTAAGTAATTGCTAATTTGAAAGGTTAATGTACAGAATTTATATTTGAAAGTAATTGATTAAGAAAATAAGGTTGTACGTCTAGTAAAACAGTCAAGTTTTTTTTTTTCTTTTTTTCTTTTTTCTTTTTTCTTTTTTTATCAAAACAGCCAAAATATTGACACCCTCCTGATATTCACTATCGTTTATAAATTTATTGACAGTGTCAAAAAAAAAGTATTGACATGTGATTATACTATTTTAATAATAAGATGTGGTAATATTAATTGTGCATGTTCTCGAAAAGATATATTAGGTTAATAATAAAGTAATTTTATTATTCAATTTTTGATAATTAAGATACTCAACAAATCATCCTAATGATCATTTCGATTCAATATTCGAGAGGCGAACAATATCTTGCAATTTTGTTATTTCAAACAAAATAAAATATAATAATAAATTTGGCGATTCTTCACATAACTTTAAGGACTTATTTATACTAAATATACATAATAAAAGAAAAAGATAATTAATGATATAAATTAATAATCTACCACCGCGGTAATCTTACGAGCACAAGACTACACTCGTCTTGACCAATAATAGTTTAAAAAGAGTGTAAGATTTCGTTGCTACCATAACAATACATTACACTAAATATATCATTCTAGCAATCATACTCTTTCATTTTCTTTTCCTCTTCTTCATTTTTAATCTAATGCCATCGTTCTTATTCTTTTCGTCTTTGTTTTTTCCCGCTCCCTCCGTCTTGTTCATTTTTCTTCTTCTTCTCATTGAACCATGTAGTAGAGCAACAACGACCTCTCCGAATCCAAAATCATATTGTCATTGTTAATTTTTTTTTCACGGTTTTTTCATTCTTATTCTTCATTTCTTCGTCTTCTCTACTTATTTCTTATTCTTCTTCCACCATGCCGAAGAGTAACAGCCACCTTAAGTGCCACAACATCCCTCTCTGACTCAAAACTCACATTTGGTGTTGCTGCTTTCTTCAAGTTTATTCATTCTTCTTCTCCTCCTCCTCTTATCCTTCATATCTTCTTCTTCTTCTTCTTCTTCTTCTTCTTCTTCTTCTTCCACCACCATGCCGAAGAGCAACAACCACCTCAAGTGCCGCAACATCCCTCTCCGATCGAATCCAAACTCCTCTTTGGCGTTGTTAATTACTTTCTTCAAGTTTAGTCATTCTTCTTCTTCTTCTTCTTCTTCTTCTTCTTCTTCTTCTCAACTTATTTCTTATTCTTCTTTCTTCTTCCACCGTGCCGAAGAGTAACGCTTCTTCTTCTTCTTCTTCTTCTTCTTCTTCTTCTTCTTCTTCTTCTTCTTCTTCTTCTTCTTTCTTCTTTCTTCTTTCTTCTTCTTCTTCTTCTTCTTCTTCTTCTTCTTCTTCTTCTTCTTCTTCTTCTTCTTCTTCTTCTTCTTCTTCTTCTTCTTCTTCTTCTTCTTCGACAAATTTCAAAACCCAAGTTTTATATAAATTATAGTGGGTGCATATAATGATTTTTCTTCTACAAATCTTAATTTTCTGTAATTTTCTTTGAATGACGCTTCACGAATAGTCAATTTTCAAATTCTATTTATTTATCTACCTTCACAAATTATAAGGTAATATTTAGTCCTCTTGAAATTTGATTTCTAGTTCTTGCTTATCTGTCCGTGCATATGCTGATGTAGATAAAAATATGAAAAGTGAAAAAAATGGGTCAAGATAGTCAAGGAAAACAGGGGAATGATGCAGTTTGGATGCCTTTTGTTTGTAAAGGGTGCTTCTTGCCACATTTCTATAACATGCTTGTCGAAGCCTTGGGGGAGACGAGTGTTGAGATAATCAGAGTATGGTATCAATTGCCTCTTCGGACATGATTTTGCATCCAATGGGTAGGAACGAAGAGACTTGGCATGTTTGCGGTGTCAAACTCGATCAAGTAGATGTGCTGGAGGCCGATAACAATTACTCTTTCAGGTCAAGTGCACCACTGCCGCGACACTGGTGTGTGTGTGTGGCTCGCGTTTGTGGTTATTCCCTATGTGGATTTATTTTTGTTCTATGTCTTGGTTTTTGTATTTGTATGTTGTTTCAGTTGTTGTTGTTGCCTAGTTTTGTCTCTAGGGATTAAATAACCATCTTGCAGAGTTCATTAGTAGAATTATTCATAGAATCGTGTTAATGTAGGTTTGAGTCTTCTTTCATAGTCTCTGGTATTGATTAATGGGCGTTGTAGCTATCTAGCTAATTTTAAACTTGATTTTAAGGAATTAGCCAACGTTTCGTTTATTTTGATAAATTAGTCATTTACCAAAGTTAACGTATAAAAATGGTAGGGACAATCATGTAAAATGATATCTGACTAATAAGGTCACATCACAAAATGTGGTTAGATTTTAAAAATGCTTAGATTGCAAATTCAACCAAGTACTCTAGTTTGTGAGATTTTTCATTGATTGATCTTCTTCACTCATCAACTATAGAAGTTTTTGTCAAAGAATCAATGTTGTGATCGACATTTTGCTTGCATTGTGAGTATTTCATTATCAGAATCCGAACCATGTTTAAACCTCATATACAATTTTTTCATTGTGCATGAAAAATTAAACCTAGATATTCACCCACATTATCTCTCAACATCATAGGACCAAAAATCAAATTTTCAAATCCTAGTCTCTCATTTTTCTTTTTGTATATGAAATTACTAAAAGTGATGTAAGATGGTTGTTAAGCTAGTTGGTGAAACACTTTGTTGAACAACTGATTGTTTTTAGCATGATTAATTAAATCAATAATCAAATAAGCTATCACAAACAGAAATCAATAATAGACACACAGAAGTTCAGTGATAATGCACCTACTCAGAAGGTCTGATAGGTCCATTGGTGAAAATGTTAGGAATATTGTGTTTCCTTATAAAAGTTTGTTTATATTTTCGCGTTCTGTTTTGTTTATCTTTGGATCTGTAAAGTGAATAACTGAGTATGCATTGTGGGATGTTTAGTTACTCGTTTAGTGTTTAATAAAGTATGTTAATAGCGCTTATCTTCGTTTAGTTCACGTCCCGTTTTCGGGGCGTGACAGGTTTCCACTGAAGATAGTTATTCAATATAATAGAAAGTTTACTTTATTAGAATTATTAATTAGTAGTTTATTTTCTATTTAGAATAAAAAACACTATCATCCATAGCGTCCGTATGCTAGGCGTCTAAGTTTGGGCAATGAGCTATCCATGATTCAAGTGCCTCCAACCATATGTCTTCTCACTTTTCATCTTTTGTGTCATTGTCTCGTCATTCATCTCATCTCGATATGACTGCTGATGATAGCCATATGCCATCGGAGGGCGTTGGTTCTGTTGTTATATCTCATATTTCTATTCCTGATATCACTATATCCCTAGTCTTGCTAAAAATCTTGTGTCTGTTAGTCAATTGACCGAATCTGGTTTCTTAGTCACATTTTTTTCTTCCACTTGTTGTGCTCAGGATCCGTGATCTCAGACGGTGATTGGGATGTCTTGGATGAACTTAAAGTATCAGGTATGACGCCCTCTAGTGTGGATTTATCTTCTTTTCGTTTTAGTCATTTGTCGTCTGACTTTTATTTGTGGCATTCTCGTTTGGGTCATGTTTCAGCGTCTCGTTTGCGTTTTTTAGTTTCTACAGGATTTTTAGGTCATTTGAACTCCCATGATATTTATGATTGTAGTGATTGTAAACTTGCAAAATTCTCAGCCTTACTATTTCAAAACAGTGTTTCGTCATCTCTTGCTCCCTTTGATATTGTGCATTCTGATGTGTGGGGACCTTCCCCTATATCTTCTAAGGGTCGTTCTAGATATTACGTCTCTTTTATTGATGATTTTACTTGTTATACTTGGGTTTATCTTATGAAGCATAGATCTGATTTTGGGTATTTATCGTGATTTTAGAGCTCTCGTTAAAACACAACACTCGGTTTTCATCAGATGCTTTCGTTGTGATTTAGGGGGGTGAATATACTTCTAAATATTTTTTCTAGTTACTTGCTTCTGATGGGACCATTCGTCAAACCTCATGCCCCGACACACCTCAACAAAATGGTGTTGGCTGAAATGAAACACCGTCATCTTGTTGAGACCGCTCGCTCATTCCTATTGTCCGCCGAGGTTCCCATTGTCTTTTGGGGGGAGGCTATCCATACCGCTGCCTATGTCATAACAGAATTCCCACCTCTCACAATTTAGGTATGTCTACCTTTGAAAAATTGTTTGGCAATGTCCCTGATTATGCCTTTTTGCGTATGTTTGGTTCCACTTGTTCCGTGCTTCGACCTCACGTCGAAGGCGATAAATTGTCTCCTAAGTTTGATTTGTGTGTTTTTTTGGGATATGGTATTGGTCAAGAAAGATATCGTTGTTTTGATCCGATTAGTCAGAAATTATATGTGTCTCGTCATGTCATGTTTTTAGAGCATATTCATTTCTTCTCTGTTCCCGCTAGTTCTCATCACTCGACTTATGACGATCTTATTCGTATTGATCCTTGTGATATTTGTTGTCAATGGTGCCCACAAGAAGAGTAGTAGTGTCTATTTATGTACATTTGATGTCATATAGTCTTACGAAGACTCTTGCTTGTAATTGCTTATTCATTAATAAAAAGTTGAAACGTTCATTCAATCTTCTTTCTTTGTTTGAAGCTTTATGATAAAACCTTAGTCTTTTAGTCCATAAACAAACTTAACAACTTACGAAGAGACAAATGTAGATTTGCATGAACAAACTCTTCGTAGTTTGCTTAAAACGATATATTCGCAATCTTAGGGTCAAAGGACTATTGACCTCAGTACGATTGTTAGAAGAATCTATGATGTCTGGTTATGAGGCATTGAGAGTTGGAGACTCTATAGTTCTTCTAGGTATCTTCCGAAGGTACTGAATTGACCAGTGCACTTCTAGAGACAAGATAAGAACAAACCATTTAACCTCTTATGTCTCGAAGTCACTATGTATGAATTGCATCATGCTTACCTTAATCCTGAAATGAGACACGTCATTTCACAGCTTACGTATTCTCATTTGAGAAAGTCAGAGTTCGGACTCACTATGTGATTCCGAACAGGGCCTATTGGTGAAGTACTAAGTTGTGAGAATGTCATGAGTAACTTTGTGAAGTTCTCATAGATATGGGATTCATGTACAAGATTGCTGAAATGCAATGTATGTCACCTCATGCTTTGTTCCTTGGAGTGTGAATAAATGAACTGGCCAGTGTCCAAATTGAGTCCTGACTCTTTTGGATGAAACAATGTGACTTGTTAGCTCCTCGTCAATACATTGTTTTTAACTTATTCACAAGCGACAAAGGAGTTGAGGAAATAACAGCTAGAAGGGTAAAATGGTAATTTAGTAAATCCCGACTAGCTGATGACATTCATGAAGGGTAAACATAGATAATATTTAGTGGATCCGCTCATCATAATTAGGTTGAATTCTTGAGTAGAAAATAAATTCATTTGAACCGAGAGATTTTCAGTGTCAACTCTTTAGTGGAGTCAGTTGGCATTAAGCTAAACTTAGAAAAGGTTTGTGAACTTTTGAGTCCAAGTGTTTAGCTCAAGCTTTGTTCATTTGGGTCCATGAGGTCACTGTCACGAATCACATCGAATAGGAATAGTTAAACTGGAAGCTAAGTCAAAACAAGAACGAAAATTGTCAAAATGGTATTTTTGTCTTTTGAGACAAAGGATGAAATGGATGTCAATAAATTTTTTGACAAGTTCATTTGATGACTTAATGTCACTCGGCCATGACTTGATCATTGGGCCTTGTGGATTAATTTCATTTCATAAGAATTTTATTGAAGATTCTTAATGGGCCTTTTTCATGTTGTCATGAACAAATGGAAGAGTGTAATAGGCGCCCACTACCCAAAGAGAAAGGGAGATTATTTTGTGCATAAATGTATCAAGATACTTGCCAAAAGAAAAAGAGGAAACAAATTTCCTCTATGAGGAAAGTAGAATTTCGGCCAAACAAGCCAAGAGAAAGTCAAAGGCAAGGCATGGAATAAAAGAGGAAACTAATCCCTTGGGGATGTGTTTGATGTAGGCTCCCATTTAGGAGATTTGGGCAATAAAAGATTGCTCAAAAAGGCTTGGAAAATAAGAGGAAACTACTTCTTTCCAAGGTCAACCCTTCTCCAATAAATAGGACCCTCATTCCTCTCATTCTATTCATTCCACACAAGTTAGAGATTGAGAGACTCTCTCTCTAGACATTGTGGCCGAACTCCTCTCTCTCTCTCTAGTTTATTTTTGATTTTTTGTTTTGGCACCTAGGTCCTCATTTGACCTAGTGTTTAGCTCTGCGACTTCAAGACTCGTTCTTAAGTCGTAGTGTTTAAAAGTGTCCACTCACTGATTCCTTTATTTCGAGTGATTTAGTGATAGAAACTTTCGTGGTTGCTCGAGGTGCCGAGGAAAGAAAGAGAGACGTGCTGCGAGGGGAGACGAGCGTTGCAACTTTCTAAGAGCTTCGCAAAGATCAAGCTTCAAGAAAGGTTAGTAAACTTCTATACTCATAATAGTTTTTAATTACATGTACTTGCTCTTTTGTCTAGGTTAGTAAAAACTGGTTTTACTTGTAAAAGAAAATTTTTAAAATTCCGCCGCTTACCGAAGCGTTAATTATTTTCTTAAACCCTAGATCGATTCCAACAATATTGGCATCGATAAGGCTATACCCACTTACTTTGGTTCCCAAGACACATACGCCTCTGACCTCCCCTACTACAATTGGTCACGCATCGCTCGAGATTGCAGATCATCCTCCTCTGCGTCAGTCCACTCGTCCTGTAAGTCCACTAAACTTCCCGATTTTTCCTGTTCTTCATATACTCTATCTCTTTGTTTCC
Source organism: Urtica dioica subsp. dioica (assembly GCF_054948205.1). Classification (NCBI taxonomy): domain Eukaryota; kingdom Viridiplantae; phylum Streptophyta; class Magnoliopsida; order Rosales; family Urticaceae; genus Urtica; species Urtica dioica. Next base: position 45,030,591 of record NC_142759.1, on the reverse strand, counting down.
TTTCTCATGTCTCTTCACTCTCGGCCTGAGCCTTTTCCTACAGAGAAGCTTTTATTGACCCCTTTGGCAAACTGCTATGGCTGATGAACTTACTGGTCTACAACAGACTCATGCATGGGACTTCGTACCATTACCGTCGAGAAGCGAGCTATTGGATTTCGTTGGGTCTATAAGATCAAGACCAAATTTGATGGGTCCGTGGAATGGTACAAGGCCCGTCTTGTTGCAAAAGGCTATTCACGGGAGTATGGCTTGGATTATGAAGAGACTTTTGTGCCGAATGCGAAGATGACGACGATCCGTACTCTGATCGTTGTGGCTTCCGTTCATCAGTAGAAGATATCTCAGATGGATGTGAAGAATGTGTTTTTGTATGGTGATCTTCACGAGGAGGTCTACATGACACCCCATCCGGGTGTTGCACACCAGTCCGGTCATGTGTGCAAGTTGCACAAAGCTCTCTATGGTCTCAGACAAGCTCCCCGAACTTGTTTGGGAAGTTCTCTACTGTAATTACCTCTATAGGATTTCTTCCTAGTCAGCATGACACCGCCTTGTTTGCCAAACGTACAACTACATGTCGTATCCTTCTGTCATTCTATGTTGATGATATGATTATTACCTGCAATGATTATGATGGGATTGAATCGTTGAAGTCTGACGTAGCCCGGTGCTTTGCTATGAAAGATCTAGGTTCATTGCGTTACTTTCTGGGTATCGAGGTGGCCTTCTCCCTGAAATGCTACCTTTTATCTCAGTCAAAGTATATATCAGATCTTATTTAGCGTGCTCGTCTCACTGACAACATGACCGTTGATACTCCTCTTGAAACCAATGTTCACTACTCTCCATCTGACGGGTCTCATTTGCCCGATCCTAGCCTATACCACACGATAGTAGGGTGCTTGGTTTATCTCACAGTTACTCGTCCCAACATTGCACATGTTCATATTGTCAGTCAATTTGTCATTGCTCCTACCACAGTTCATTGGGTTGTCGTTCTTCGCATTCTCAGGTATCTTCGTGGTACTCAATTTCAGATTCTACTATTTATTTCCTCGTCTTCGTTAGAGTTGCACGCCTACTCTGATGCCGGTTGGGCTGGTGATCCTATGGATTGCAAGTCCACCACTGGATTTTGTGTATTCCTTGGAGACTCACTCATCTCTTGGAAGTGCAAGAAGTATGATGTTATTTTTTGCTCTTCCACTAAAGCTGAATATCGCGCTATGGCCATGACTCCACGTGAGATTGTTTGGTTACATTGGTTACTTGTTGATCTATGTCACCCTTCATCATCCTACGCCGCTATACTATAATAATCAGAGTGTCATTCAGATTGCTCGTAACTCGGTCTTTCATGAGCAAACCAAACATATTGAGATTGATTGTCATCACACCCACCATCATTTACAGCTTGGTACGATCACATTGCCATATGTTCCCTCTTCTTTTCAGATTGCCGATTTATTCATGAAATCTCACTCCACTTCGCACTTCCGCTTCTTAGCTGGCAAACTCTCAATGCTTATTTTTGTAGTATCGAGGGGGGATATTAGAATATATATATATATATATATATATATATATATATATATATATATATATTAGTCATTATTATTATTATATTTATTTCGGATTATTTCCATTTTCCTTTATTTCCTTTTTTGTTGTATTAGGGTTATATTTACTCATACTATTATATTTCTCTTTAATGCATCATCATTCAGATTATCTCTTCTATTTTCGTATTCCCTAAATCTTCAGTTCAGCTAGTTGGTGAAACACCTTGTTATTTGACTTATTCGTTAATGGCTACTTAAAGATGCCTAAATACTTGTGTCTTCGGAATTCGGAATATGATCTAAGTGGAAAGTGACACAAATATGGAATCTAGCCTTCCTTAAAGAAGGTCAATATTCACTCACATAAGGGTTAATTCCAGAACCAATTGATTGCGCGCACTTTCGTAGTAAGTACATATGAAAGAATTTTTCGCTGGGGAAGCAACGATGCTTAGGGCTCATATGTATAAAGAATTGTATAACGAAATAATTTATCTTTCTCGATACGAGTTGAACCTGGAGTATTGAGCTCATGAACTAACTATATCAATGGCCGTTCATAAACATCGAGTAAAATATAATTCTAGTAACAAGAAGAGTGCAGTCTCGGCTCATCTTGTGGTGTGACGCCGAGATTGACGAATCGAATGAAATAAAGGTTTCGTCTAATTATTCGGATTCGTGGGAGCTTTAGTTACTAGTTCCATAGTCCCCAAAGTGGCTTTGATAAGGATGGATAGAGATACTCGTAAAAATTAGATAATTGATTATACACTCACTACTGCAAGTTGGTTGCAATATCTTTCGAATTCATAATAAAATATTTTACGAATAAGTTATTACTTGTTAAGTATCTTCGGAATATAACTTAGATTTAAATTGGCTTGTAAAAGAGCAATTTAAATCAGCCCAAAAGGGATTGTGGTAAATGTGTACATAGAGAAAAATGGGCCATGGATTTGTTTGACCAATTTGCCTAATAGAGGTGAGGCTTTTCTCAAATAGGAAATAAATATTATATATTAAATATGATCCGACTTGATGAATATTTAATATAGTAATTATTTATGAGAGTATCATGGATATATTCTCTACTGTTCAATTTATAGAATAGTATAATATCTTAGTCTGAGAAACAAATAATATATTATTTGTGTTATTTATTGAGAGTATCATGAAGATATTCTCTATTATTCTATTTATATAATAGTATCTATTATTGTAAGTAATAAATAATATATTAATTATATTATATATTGAGAATATCATGAAGATATTCCATATTAATCAGTTACTTGATTAATATATTCTAATATGAGAAGTCAATATATATAAAAAAAAATAATATGGATATTTTATTTATTAAAGTATCTAGAAGATATTTAATTTGTTCTATTTATAGAATAAATATCTCATATTAATTAAAATAAGATCAAAAGAAATTAGGAAAGTGCATATTCTATTTTGGGTAAGCTAGAAAATTATAAATAAAGGGCTTGGGGTAGTGCAAAATTCACCCAACATAAGCTTATTCCACTAGTGGAATTCGGCAACCCATCTCCCTTAGGTGTGGACGTTTTTCCTCTCTCTTGGAATTAGAAAATTCGATCATACCACTTCTCAAAGAAAGAAATAATTATTCTGACACCTTATTGGAGTGATTAGTGATAAAAGAGTTGGCCCACACCTTGGTCTCTGTCCTTCAGGAGATTACATCTTGGAAGACTCAAGCATCAATCAACCGATAAGCAACCAAGGAATCCGAGTGCTTGTAGATCCGAAAATCCAAAGACCAAAAAAGTCACCGAGGAATCCAAGAGCTTGGAGATCTAAATATCTAAGGAGCAAGGAGCAGCCAAGATGTGAATATCACTAGAAGCCTGAAGCAAGAAGCAAGAAGATCCAAAAGATAGGAGCATGGAAGATCTGTAGCTAAGCTTAAAGGTATGTACCTAAATCCTCTTATGGTTTGTGTTGAATGCGCTTGTCTAAATATTAGATCTGTCATTGTTGAATAATTTTTTAAGATCTTGGTAATTATTGTTTACGTTAAAAATTAGGGATTTTTCGCATTTTCTTCTATTCCGCATTTATAAACATACTATAGGGTTAAGATATTGATTACCTAATAAAAGTATTGAAACGATTGTTTGTGTTCAATACATGAGAACCGTAATCAACAATTAAAGGAAGTAGTTTACCACACCTATTTTCCCAACAATTGGTATCAAGACGATTGTTCGTATTTGATATCAACTTGTAACCTCCCAACAATTGGTATTAGAGCGAGAGTTAGATTCTTGTAGGTTAGCATTTGACTCAAGAATCATGGTTTTCGATTTAAAACATTTATCAAAATAATATATGTGTTTGATCATTCGTTGATTTAATTTAAAGCAAAAATTATTCAAGTCGCAATATTTTTTATTCGTTCTAAAAGCTATATTCATTGGTTTGATGAAATATGAACTATGTTCATAATATTCTATATTGGTATATGAGAATATTTTATTTAGTTTGATCGTTGATTAATTAAAAGATTTTATTGTATTTGTTTTATAGTTGCGAATCCTACTTTAAAGGTAACAAATAAATTTGAATTAATTTATCGTAAATCCTCTTTTAAAGGAAATCTAATTTTTAAAATAAAAGATTTTGTTTTCTAAAATAAAATATTTGAATCTATAAAGACATTAAAATAAAATATTTAAAGAATATATATTTATATATATATATATATATATGGTTATAACGAAATCTTTTTTTTTTTCCTAGATTGTAAGCATATTTATAAGGTTTTATTTTGTTTATTTCCGGATCACTTTTTAGAGCAATTAATATTGAAAATAATTATTTCTGGAAGGTAGGTATTTCAAGAATTATTTCTGTAAGCAAGTTCTTTAAATTAAAAAGTGTTTTTTTTTATTGAAAGATGGCTTGAGACCCACACTTAATGGAGATGTGATGTTGACTTGGTTCAAACCTCTCGCGAGATGGGCTTGCGAGAATGTAGGCCCATTGGGCCCACTTCTCATATATTTAAATTTAACTATTTTTCTTATGAAATTTTATTTTATTTTATGGGCCAATGGTACTGGGCCTAACCCCTTGGGACAAATTGTATGTGCCCAATGGCATATGATGGAATTTATTAATTTAAAAAACCATAGGGGCCGTTTGGTTTAGTTTTCTAAACTCGTTTTCTGTTTTTAAATTCTGTTTTCTGATTCTAATTTTTAAATTTAAAAAACAGATTTAGAATTACGTTTCGGAATATTTTAAATGTTGTTTGGTTATGTTTTCCATTCAATTGTATAGAGATAAAATAGAAAACAACTTTTCATTGTTTTCTGTTTTCTAAACAAATTTCAAAGAAAACAGAAACATGATTCTAAATCTGTTTTCTGAATTTATAACCAAACAGTTTTTCTAAAACTGTTTTCTAGAATTTAGAATCAGAAAACAGAAAACAGGAATGGAAAACTTAACCAAACGGGGCCATAGTTTTTAAAATTAAAATAAGGTCAAAGGGTTTTGGGCCTAGACTTTTTTCAAAGTTAATTTTATTTTCAAATGTTTTTCAAAATAATAAATGATCATTCTTTATAACAAAACATAGCTTGATTATTATTTATTTAATATCCTTGCGTTTGAATTGATTGTGTTTGCCTTGCTTTTTTTATGTAAACTTGAATTGTTTTCGGGGTTTATTATTATGCAAAAGAACTTTATTCATGTAAAACATCTAATTAATTAGAAATAAGTTTTAATGAATAAGTGGAACGGATCGGGCAAGCTTTGTCAGAAGACCGATAAGAGGTTAAGCAGGGAAGGTACTTGACAGGACCCCGGTGTCCCTCTTTCCCTACTGGAAGCTTGCTTGTGAAGGAAAGCTTTAGGGATTAAAGACTAGTAAGTCACAAAACCTAATATCTAAGCTATATTTAAATTTGGATTTTCGATGGTTTCCTTAGATTCACTATTTAATAGGTTTATAGTCAAGGTTAGTAAATCTAAAACTGATTCACCTAGATTAATGATTAATGCTAGGAAAATTAAAATACTAAAAGTATATTGAGTCAAATACTAGGCCTCCAACATTGATACCAACACCGTGACGATGAAAGATCGCCTCGTGTCAGCAACTATTCTAAGTGAATGCTATGTCTTACGTTTCGAACGGAAGACCATTTCTGATTTGAATAATAAGGTTGATATGCAGAAGAGGATATATTCCATTCTTGACTAAGCCTACATTAGCACATTCGAGTTAAGTCCTTATCTGCACAAAATGTTGGGCCGACTCATGCATGGACAATTTAATTGTTGCATATGGCCACGATTCCTAAAAAAGTGGTATTTTATTAAGCATAGTTGTGAAGAAGTACATGAACGATAATTTCTCGTTAATTTGAAATTGTTTTCATTTTTGTCTAGGTGCCACCTGCTACGTCCTCGTAGGGCGGCAGGGGATGACTATTGGTCGAATTACCAAGGAACATAAAAACTGGATTTTTTTAACATTAGTATTTTATCCCATGCCCATGTGCATTATGTTTTTTTTTTCTAAATCTTTTCGATAGTTGTTTCTTTTCAATTTTCTAATTTCATACTTTTATTTATTCATTAATCATGTCAAACTCTATTATGGCCATGTTATCGAAAGACGTTCTCACTGGTGAAAATTTTTCTAAGTGAAAGCCAATTCTGAATATTGTGCTGGTGAGTGAAAGCGTCGCTTTATCCTCACTGAAGATAGACTTCCTTTCTTGGTGCTAATGCCTCTAGAAACTTAAGAGATGATTATGACAAGTGCGTCATGGTAAAAAAAACAACGGCGTGGCCTACATGATCACGAGCATATCTGATGTGTTGCGAACAAAGATGGAAATGAGATAGACTGATGTGGAGACCTTGACGCGCTGCAAGAAATGTTTTAGGATGCAAAGCGAGCAAGCCCACATAGAACTCACTCGTAAGCGCACTAGCGGATGATGACATGCTCTTTGATTCATTTGTTAATTGCTACTTGAAGATGCCTAAATACATATGTTTTGGGAATTCGGGATATGATCTGAGCGGAAAGTGATTCAGAGATACGAAATCCAGCCTTCCTAAAAGAAGGTCAATGTTGACTCACATAAGGGTTGATTTCAGAACCGATTGATTGCGCGCACTTTCAAAATAAGTATGAACGAAAGAATCTTTCAATTAGGAAGCAGCAATGATTAGGACTTATATGTATCAAGAAATGTATAACGGAATAATTGACTTTTCTCTATACAAATTGAACCTAGAGGATTGAGCTCAAGAACTAACTATATTAATGGACGCTCATAAACATCGAGTAAAATATAATTCTAGTAACAAGAAGAGTGCAATCTCAGCTCATCTTGTGATGTGACGCCGAGATTGATGAATCGAATGAAATAAAGGTTTCGTCTAATTATTCGGATTCGTGGGAGTTTCATTACTAGGTCCATAGTCCCCAAGGTGGCTTTGATAAATATGGATAAAGATACTTGTAATAATTAGATAATCGATTACACACTCACTACTGCAACTTGGCTGCAATATCTTTCGAATTTGTAATAAAGTATTTTACGAATAATTTATTACTTATTAAATAACTTCAGAATATGACTTAGATTTAAATGGGCTTGTAAAAGAGCAATTTAAATCAGCCCACAAGACTTAAAAAGGCTTGTGGTATGCATGTACATAGAGGTACATGGGCCTTCGATTTTTTTGATCAAAGCCCAATATGATTGAGACTTTTCTCAAATAGAAAATAAATATTATATATTAAATATGATCTGATTTTGTGAGTATTTAATATAGTAATTACTTATGAAAGTATCATGGAGATATTTTCTACTTTTATATTTATAGAGTTATATCTCTTATTCTGAGAAATAAATGATATATTAGTTGTGTTATTTATTGAGAGAATCATGAAGATATTCTCTACTATTCTATTTATAGAATAATATCTCTTATTTTGAGAAATAAATAATATATTAAATATGTTATTTATTGAGAATATCATGGAGATATTTCATATTAATCAAGTTACTGATTAATATATTCTAATATGAGAAGTAAATAAATATCAGATATGATATGGATATTTTATTTATTAAACTATCTAGAAGATATTTGATTTGTTTTATTCATGGAATAAATATCTCATATTAATTACTATAAGATCAAAGAAAATATGAAAAATACATAGAATAAATCCCATTTTTACCCCATGGACTCGTACCTCAGTTACATTTCGCCCCCTGGATTCGAAAATGTTGCAAAACTCAACTCACAACTCAAACACGTGTTACAAAGCCCCACTTCCGTCAGTATTTAGACGTTAAGTTTCACGTTTTGATGACGTGGCAAGATTTAAAAGCATATACTAGTATTTTCTATTATTCTAAATATTTTTAAGATTTAAATATTGTTATCAGATATATTAATTGTCATTAAATAATTTAATATTTTTATTATTCTCTCTCTCTCTCTCTCTCCTCTCTCTCTCTCTCTCTTTCTCTTTCCTTTCTTCTTCTTTTCTTCTCTGTTCCTTGGGCGGTGGGGCTTTACGAGTTCTTCCAGAGCCTGAGGCCGACCCAACAAGGGCTCGCTCTGAACATGGACTTCTCCGTGGCGGCGTTCCACGAGAGCGTGGGCGTGATCCCCTACCTGCAGACGCGGGTGGGGCTCCCGCGCAGGAACACCGCGTGCCTGCGGGGCCCAGAGGGGAGGAGGGAGGTCGAGAGGGCGCTAAGGAACGTGAGGGTGTTCGTGTGCCACAGGGAGACCGTGCAGAGGTACCGCGTCTCGGGTCTCACCGACGAGCCCACCGAGGACCTCTGGTTCTCGGACGGAGACGGGAAGAGGATGAGCGTGGTCAGGTAATTTAAAGAGCACTACAACTACGAGATCGAGTACCGGAAGCTTCTGTGCCACCAGGTCGGACGCAGCAAGCCGTGCTATCTTCTGATGGAGCTCTGCGTGATCTGCGAGGGGCAGAGGTTTCTCAGGAAGCTCTCAGAGGATCAGACAGCGAGGACGCTCAAGATGGGGTGTCAGAGGCCCAAGGAACGGAGAGCCATCATCGAATTAATATGCAATCAAGATGGGGTCATGTTCTTCTCATCAAATCATACAGGCAAGAAGGGAATTAATATACAATCATCTGGTAACGCAACCGGTTTGGGAACAAATTGAAAAAAAAAAAGAAAAAAAAACAAAAGATAAGAGCTTTTAACCACCGGATAAACATTGTGAAGACGGATTAGAAAGGAAAATCGAAGCATAAGGGAGGTCTGCTTACCGGAAAGTTGGGGGGAAAGAGGGGAAAATGAGGCGGATCGGAAATGGGTTGATGGGTCAGAGTCGGGGGAGGAGGGTAATATAGGTAATGTTGTTGTGGATCGTAAGGGTAGTAATGGTAATAAGAGGGCTGAGAAGGATCGTAGGTTTGGGATTGGGTCAAATCGTACGAGTATTGTTGCTGATACCCTTCTTGTGTGTGTGTTTGAGCTTGTTGAAGGTATTCGTACCCTTGTTGTGGTTGTGATGGGTACAACCACAACCATGCTCGCAGGAAAGAAAAAAATGCAGAGAAGAAAAGAAGAAGAAAGGAGAGAGAGAGAGAGAGAGAGGAGAGAGAGAATAATAAAAATATTAAATTATTTAATGACAATTAATATATCTGATAACAGTATTTAAATCTTAAAAGTATTTAGAATAATAGAAAATACTATTATACCCTTTTAAATCTTACCACGTCATCAAAACGTGAAACTTAACGTCCAAATACTTACGGAAGTGGGGCTTTGTAACACGTGTTTGAGTTGTGAGTTGAGTTTTGCATTATTTTCGAATCCAAGGGGCGAAATGTAAATGAGATACGAGTCCAGGTGGTAAAAATGAGATTTATTCAAATACATATTCTATTTTAAGTAAGCTAGAAAGATATAAATAGGGGGCTTGTGGTGCAACATTCGCTCAACATAAGCCTATTTCACTCTTGGAATTTGGCAGCCCCTTTCCCCTAGGTGTGGATCCTTTTCCTTTATCCTGGAGTTAGAAAATTTGTTCATACAACTTCTCAAAGAAAGAAAGAATTTTTTTGATACCTTGTTGGAGTAATTAGTGAGAAAAGAGTTGGCCCACCCCTTGAGATATGTCATTTCGGGTATTACATCTTGGAAGACTGGTATCGATCAACCGAGAAGCAACTGAGGAATCCAAGTGCTTAGAGATCCAAAAAGCAAGAAGCCGCCGAGGAATTTGAGATATTGGAGATCCGAAGATCTAAGGAGTAAAGAGCAAGAAGCCTAACGCAAGAAGCAAAGAGACCAAAAAGCTAGGAGTGTGGAGGATCTGTAGCTGAGCCGACAATTATGCAACTAAATACTCTTATGGTTTGTGCTGAATGTGCTTGTCTAAATAGATCTGTTGTTGTTGAATAATTTTTTAGGATCATGGTAATTATTGTTTACGTCAAAGATTAGTGATTGTTCACGTTTTATTCTATTACGTATTTGTAAACATATTGTAGGGTTAAGAGATTAGTTACCCAATAAAAGGATTGAAACGATTGTTCGTGTTCAATACATGGAATGCGTAATTAACCCTTAGTGGAAGAAATTTTCTCATCGAGTGGTATTAGAGCGATTGTTCATGCTCAATACCGTACCTATTTTTCCAACAATTGGTATCAAAGCGATTTCTCATGTTTGATACATCCTTGTAACTTCCAAACAAAAAATCGATCAACTATCTCAATAATCAGACGTACATGACTTAAGTTTGCAGACTCCCTCTCAATCGCCTAGCTTTTTTTTATTACTTCTCCAATGGATGGCAATCTAAGCTTCCCCATAGATCAGAGACTCTATGTCTCTTTCACGCTACTTTTCTTCCTGAAGATCGCACAATCCTCTTTCGAAGATCTTCTCAGCGTATGAACGCAAAACATGAACTCACAATCTTTGAACAACTTCTTACATTTTGTCTTGAACAACTTTAACAAAATCGTTTTCAAAATTAAACCATGACACAGAGGAACCAACAATCTCCCTCTTAGAATTTTTGGCAAAACAAACAAACACTACACAGAGTGCTTCGAGCAAACAAAATAAGCATCGGTTAAACTAACTATTACAAACCCAAAAGAAATAAATAACACCCAAAATACTAACCCTTTTTGCCACAAAAAGACAAGGAATGGAAATATAACAGTCTAGGCTAATAATAAAAGTACTGAAAATACTAAAGAGAAAAAAATTACATAATTCTTAACGCAGCGGCTTGATCACGATCTTCTTCTTCATCTTAAGTGAGACTTCTTCAACCGGGTACTTTAAGTCACTTAGAAGCAATGATAGATGCATAGTGGAAGTAGTAATCCTCTTGATCTTAGGAGTCTTGAAATTGATCTATATTTCAAGCTGTCTGATCATCTTCTCTTTCATGGCAGCAGAGAGAGAAAATGATCTACCTGCACAAGATAAAGATGGTGGAACAACTGAAGCAGTGCTTTCCCCTTCAATGTCATTCATATGTTTCCCTATGAGCAACTTGGGATCTGCATTGAAACGCAAGAAAATACATCATAATCTATTTTCAACTATAGGCACTGCTTGAGTATAAGCTCACAAATGAGAGAAAGAAATCCGATGGGGTGATTCACTTCCTCAGATATGGCATGAGCAGCAATCTGACCAAAGATAAAAATCCCGATATCCACATACCTTCCTTTTATTTCCAATGGAAAACAAGAATTAACCCCTGATTTTGCTAACTGTACCCCTGTGCAAAGTAGGGAACAGTTCTTGATGGCAATTCCATATAGAAGCGAGTACTTGGTAGATATTTCAGTAGAAGAAAAATGACGATCTACCCATCGAGTTCTATCATTTCGGTGAGGCACACAAAAACCTTATTCATATCAATTTCCTCTAGAACAACATCTCGAACTTTTGTTTCAAAGTAGGCATTGATGGACTAGAGAGTAGTTGGCAACTCTTTTCCTCTGATTCTGAATACTCCAAAACTGGGGATAGAAGATATCCCAAAATCCCCAGGCAGATTTGCTATCATTTTTCTACCAATCTGAACACCAAATGGCTTGGATGAAGTCACAATGGAGAAAAAAGTTTACCTCTTTTAGCAATGACACAATCTCGTGAACTATGTACTTATCTTCACTAAGTAGTTTCTCATGGATCACTGATCTTTTCACCACCACATCTCATATCTTGGAATGAGCCTTTGAAACAAACCATACACATTTCTTCTGAACTCCATGTGCCTATGGTGATTGTCTTTTCTTCTTCGATGGGCTTCTTTGCTTCTTAGCTGGAGCATCAACTTGTTTAGGGACAGAAACATGAACTTGTGCAACCTTCTTCTTCTTCTTAGGAGCAACTGCCTTCTTCTTCTTCATAAGCTCAACAAAGTTATATTCCACATTGTGACCACTGTTGAGATCAATAATATACCAGAGCCTATAAGGGGTATCCACGGGCATTTACTTAGACTGAGCAATATCACCAACAGATGGTTGAGCAATAGTGACCGGCTTAGATTCAAGAACAGTTGCTTCATTAGGGTCTTCTTCTTCTTCTTCATGATGGACAACATTCTCTTGAACTTCATGGCTTTCTTCCAAAGTAAGAACTCGTTCAACCGTCTTCTTTGTTGAGGTAGACTTCTTGGAAGCTTTCTTTTTCTTTTTCTTCTAATACATCTTCAATGATGGTCCAGGTGCTTCAGCAAGGTTTAGGGTTCTCCGAATGACCATTCCCCTGAGTTGCATGTGCCTGATCTACCACTTCTTCCGCAGCATTCGAACTCAACACAAATTGAGATACAACAACTAAATCATCAACATGAGGGACACAAGTAATAGGGCTAACCTGGTCCACATTTGCAGCAAGAACCTCTTCCATGGAAAAGGGATTTATAAAAGTCTGCTCAATGTTCTCAAAGGCAGTGGCGTCAGCGATAATATTCAGAGGAGTAACATAAGTTTTTGAACAAAGTTGAGACTCAACCAGAACAGGAGCATGGATGTGCTTCGATGAACGAGTACCACCAATTTTTGCAGAAATCGACGACGATTGGATGAGAATCGCAACAGAATATCAAGGCACTAAAGAGGGTTTTCTGCGAACATTTTCTCGAACAACAGAGAGAAAACAGTGAACACGGAAGAGAGAACAAGAAGTTCTCTCTTGGAAGCAGGCACAGTTTAGCTCCACTTCCCACTAATGCCACATATAATAAAGCGGAGCAGCTTATCAAATAAAGTTAAAAACCATTTCTCGTCCAACATACTAGAGTAATCTCCGCATATATCTTCAATAATAAACATCGTATCACTCCCCCTTAATTCTACGTCAACCATAAGAAAATAAGTCTTGTAACAACACCTAGGTGACGGACATGGAATGAGAAACTTAATTCTCGATAACACAAAGACCCAAGGTGGATCTGAATTGCACACTTTGAAGAAATTTTGTGAGAATGTCTACCAATTGTTTCTCCGTAGAGATATGCTTCAAGTCAATGATCTTATCCAGGAGATTTCTAGCATATTTGATCTGTGAAATGAAGCTGCCATCTGATTTAAATTTCACATGAAGTCCAAGAAAATAAGATATCTCCCCCACCATGCTCATCTTGAACTCACGTTGCATTTGTTTTACAAAATTTTCAAATAGCTTCTATGAATTTGAACCAAAAACATATTAGCAATGTATATTTGAGTAATGATAAAATATGACCGGATGAGTTTCACAAACAGTGTTTTGTCTACACCCATTCGGTCATAGCCCTGATCGACCAGAAACATAGTAAGCCTTTCATACCAGGCCCAATGCGCCTGTTTCAAGCCATATAGAGCCTTCTTCAGCTTGTAGACATAGTCCTTATGGTGAGGATCTTCAAACCCATTAGGCTAGGCAACATAGACTTTTGAGGTAGGAAATCCATTCAGCTTAACACTCTTGTCATCCATCTGAAAGCTTAAAGTTGAAATGACATTCCAAGGCAAGCAGCAGTCAAATTGCCTCCAAACGAGCAACTGGGGCAATGGTTTCTTCAAAATTAACACCTTCAATCTATGAGTAGCCTTGAGTAACTAGACGTGCTTTAAACCTTGTGATGTTTCGTTTCTCATCGGATTTATTATTGAAGATCCACTTGATGCCTATGACATTGACATCAGTGGGACAAGAAACAAGATCCCACATATCAGATCTCTCAAATTTACCAAGTTCTTCAGGCATAGTCATTGCCCAATATTAATCAATTATGGCTTCTATAATGTTTTGAGCCCAATACAAGAGATAAAACAAGAATGATTAACGATATCACGATATATTATAATAGGCTTATCTCTAGGTCTTCTTCCTTCATGTGGATCTCCAATGACAAAAGTGATGTGATGATTCTTCTGTATCCTAGACGAAGATTAAAGAATGGGGTCATCGGAAACCTCCTGGGAGAATTGCATCTCATTTAAGTCCTGAACATATTCATCATCCGATGAGCCAGGAAATTTATCTTAAATATCTTTTGTAGTCTTCCCCTGGTCAACTTCTTGAACAACCATTTCGATCTTCAACATCTTTGACAGTGGCATCGATGGAATCCATGAAATAGTGGGTTCGCTTCTTGTAGACTATTTAGGCACAACTTGCGGTAGAGTAGCCAAAAACATAGCCAACTCCCAGCAGGTAACATTTGTTTGATGATATGTTCCCTTCCATGACATATTGATCACTCTTGTCAAAAACCTGGCAAGCTCCCTGAATAAACTTCACATGATGATCACCATCACACAGTTGGCTAACACTCATCAAGTTAGATTTCAGTCCATCAACGAGAAGTACATTATCAAGTTATAGTAAAGTCTTTCACCTGGAGTGTTCCTTTGCCAATGACTCTACCCTTTTCACCATCTCCAAATGTCACATTTTATGTCTTACATGGTTTCATATTAGTGAGGCAGCTTTTGTCACCCTTCATATGTCCAAAGCATCCACTATCGAAGTACCAGTTTCCCTCATGTATATGCTTTGCTTAACTGTATGCCACAAGATACATCTTCTACTTGACTCTACACTCATGTCTAATAGGGTCTTGTTTCTTCCCTCTCTTTAGTCTAATATCAGCTAGATATTTTAAGGAACATGGCTTGATGTGACCAACTTCATCTCAGTAGTGGCAGATCCAGTTCTTCTTCTTTTTGCTAGCAGTAGGGGTAGAATTTTTCTACAGTTGCTAGAACATCTTCTTCTTGGGCATAGAGTTTTTCATGCTCTAACAAGCTTTCACAAACTTGGTTTTAGTCTGAGATAACTCTCCATCGAAACCAAGACCTCTGTTTCAACCACTCCTCCTCTAAGATGCAAGGATAGAGTCAAGATTGCTGGATCCAAAATTTTCGATTATCTTTACATTCTTCCTTAGCTGACTCACGTCTTCAGATGCTTCAGAATAGGCTCTCTTTTTTATTTTAGATTCATAGTATGCTCTCTTAGCACTTGTCGACTTCTCTTTAAACATAGTCACATATTCGACTAATTCATGATTCTCAGTGATCAAGCAGGTTACCTTCTTCCCAAAAGCATTCTTCTTAAATTTTATACTGGCAACACTCTGACTCAGCTTCTTGTTGTAGTCGATAACAGCGAGCCACTTATCATACAACAAAGAGTAGTTCTTGATAATTTACTTCAATAACATCAACTTCATCTTCACTACTCCAGTTGTCAAAAAGATGTTCAACCAACTCCTAGTTTGAACTGGAAGCCACCTTCTCATTTTCTTTCATATTTGTGACAACATTAAACGCAAGGAAGTTTGTTTTCTCCTCATCTTGCTTGCTGCAATCGAAGTCATCATCGCTCATGGTTACAACATATGATTTGTTGTTCTTCTACAGAGTATTGGCACACTCGTTTGGATGTAGCAAATCCTTTGCATTCTCTGCATTGGATTCCTTTAGATTTTTCGCCATGATTATCTTGGTTACTGTCACCAATTTTTTTCCTTCTCTGGAAATAATTACCTCTTCTATTTTGGATACGTGATATAGAATACTGCCTTTGAAATTTTTCTCTCTAGTTGACCTTCTTCATGAATCTGCTAAAATTATTAGTAAGGTAGGCAATATGCTTTGACATGTCACCGTCGTCTTCAGCTTTTGAGAGTAGTTTAGCTTTGAGATCCACATCTTTGTTCTTCTCATGTTGCTCCTTCACTTTCATATTCACCTCAAAGGTTCCCATCAGATCGCCAAGCTTCATATTCTTCAAGTCATAAGTTTCTTCTATAGCCACAAACTTCATATCAAATCATTCTGGAAGCAATCTCAAAAAAAAAAATTAACAAGCTTTGCATCTTTAATTGGTTCTCCCAAGGCATAAGTTTCATTAGAGATATCATATATTCTGGCACTAAATTCAGCAATAGTTTCATGATCCTTCATATTAAGATTCTCAAACCTTATGGTTAACATTATAAGACGTTTAGATTTGACTTTATTTGTTCCCTCATGGGTGACTAGCAGAATATCCCATGCTTCCTTGGAGATTTAATAGTTGGAGATCAGTTTGACTTTTTTTTCATCGACATTAGAAAATGTCATTCATAGCTCTGTTGATTTGCTGACCACTTATCATGTGTCAACGTAGTCGTTGTTCCCTTATAATAAGTTATTTTGGGAGCAGTGCAAGCTTTCTCAACAGCACTCCAAGCTTTCTAATCCATTGCTTTGAGAAACGCTTTCATCATGGCCTTCTAGTAGCCATAGTTTGGTCCTTAAAAAAAATGAAGGTCAACCAATGCCATGTCATTCCTTCATGTTCATCTTAAAAAAAATATTAGTAAAAAAATCGGATCACGCTCTGTGAATCGAGTGATCACTCGCTCTGATCCCAATTGAAATTAGTAAACATGATGTAAGATGGTTGTTCAACTATTGGGTGAAACACCTTGTTGAACAACTGATTATTTTTAGCAGGATTAAATAAATCAACAATCAAACAAGTAATCACAGACAGAAAGCAATAAAGGACACACGAAATTGGTAACTATGTTCGGTGATAAAGCACCTACTCAAGAGAATTGATACGTCCGGTAGTGAAAAACGCTCCATTATCTCAATAATCAAAGGTACAAGACTTATGTTTGCAGACTCCCTCTTAAACGCCTAGCTTCTTTGACTTCTCCAATGGATGGCAATCTAAACTCCCCTTAGATTATAGACTCTATCTCTCTTTCACGCGACTCTTTCTCCCGAAGATTGCACGATCCTCTCCCAAAGATTTTCTCAGCGTCTCAACACAAAACACACACACACAAACTCTGTAAAATAAGGCACAGCAGAGCAAGTTCCTTGAACCAGTTATCGACGAAGATCTCCTAGCAGAGAGACTGGTTCCAGGTTGATGTCGGCATGAATTGACCAAACAAAAGAAGAGCGATTGACCTAATTCAACCCACAAAGAGTTTCATTAGGTTAACATCAAATCTCTCGGGAATATGTTATTTTCATAAATCAAATATCCGAGAATATATTTCCATAATATTCTGAATTGAAAAATATGATATTTCAATTTATTTTCGCGCGGGAGGAAAGTTAATTTAAGTGACCTGGGTCTTGAACAACTTTTTGCATCTTTTTGAACAACTTTAACAGAGTCGTTTTGCCAAATTAAATTGCGTCACAGAGGAACCAACAATCTTTACAATGAAATTTTGAGTTTCTTGGTTCTCAACCCCTTTTCTCCCTCTAGGTTTTGGTGTTCTCCACCTTAGGGAGAGATTGGGACTTGGGTCATCTTCTCTAAACCATCACTTTTGGAGCATGTATTGCCATTCTCTCTTAATTCTGCCTTGCCCATTCGGCCGGATTCCACTTTTCCCTCCCCGATGGTGCTCGGACTCGGTCTCATCTTCACCTCCTCAATCTCCGATCCTCTCGACGACGTCGCTACGATTTGTTAAGAATTCTTGCCCACGAGAAGATTTTATTTTGTAATTCTTGCAAAAATTATTATTAAAATAAAGTTCAACATTTATTATCTATTTGAATTGAAAGCGGATATTTCTTATAAAAGATTTATCAAACATTCATCAATCCGTAGTCTCCATATTAAACTGAATCGCATGCTGGACATCCGAGTTCGGGCGGTGAACTAAAACTTGGTCGATGATTGATTCATGATTGGATAGCTAAATCTAAAATCATATATGTGGAACACGAGTGGAGGTTAATCACTTAGTGGGAGTATTTTGTACTTGTGGTAAATGTACGACCTGGATAGACTTTGGTTGTAGATATGTCGTTTAAGTACCGTTACGACACACCAGCCGATGTCGCTTATGATGGTCACACTGAGACTTGATCTGAATCCTCAAGTAATCATTCTAGGTCATATTGCCGGGTTCTTTGACTCATTTCGTTAAAGGCTACTGAGATGCTGATTAAACTTATGTCTTGGGAATCCGGAATATGATATAAGCGGAAAATGATTCACAGATACGGAATCCAGCCTTCCTGAAAAAAGGTAAATGTTCACTCACCTAAGGGTTGATTCCATAACCGATAGATTGCGCACACTTCTCAGTAAGTAACGTTCGGAAGAATCTTTCTATAGGGAAGCAGCGATGCTTAGGGAATATGAGTATCAAGAAAGGTATAACGGAATAATTGACCTTTCTCGATGCGGGTTGAACCTGGAGGATCTTGATCACAAATTGACTATATCAGTGGACACTCCTCACGATGAGTAAATATAATTCTAGTACAAATGAGGGTTTAGTCTTGGCTTACATAGTGGAGTATTTGAGAAAGATTAAATGAATCAATGGAAAAAGAGAAAGGACTATTTCGTCTTTTCAATCTGATTTGTGAAGCTCCTATTACTAGGTCCATAGTCCCCGATTCGGCTCTGATAAAGACTAATAAGAACTCTCTAGTAATAATGAATATTATTATTACAATCTCATTGTTGTAAATTGTTTAGCAGCATTCCTTCGGAAATTTGTCTATCTGCCGAATTAAATATTTATTGTGGAATTAATTATTTATTGTTGGATCAAGTAAATAATTGATTGAATTTTAAGTTGGGCCTTATGGACACTATAAAATTCAAAATTCCTTGGCCCAGTACCAATCATGTTGGGCGCCTACTTTGGGTAGAAAATACTCAATATTCTCTCTTTAATTAGTTGCTAGATTTGTGGAAAAGAAATCAGATAACTAATTAAATAAGAGAGAGAATAATAATGGTGGAGATATTTTCTCCATTAAATAAGGAAATAAGATATTGTCATTTATTCTCTCATAATTAATTTCCTAATATCTAGGAGAATAATAATGGTAGAGATATTCTCTCCATAAAATAAGGAAATAAGATATTGTCTTCATTATTCTCAAATATCTAGATTCCTTAAATATAGGAGAAAAATAAGGAAATATAATATCATAGATTATGATCTGATGGATGAGAGAAAAAGTAAGATTTGTAGTTAAGATTCAACGGTTTATGCTTAACTACAAAATATGAAAGAATAAAGGAGAATAAAATATATCCAGAAGATTCCTAAAATATCTCTTTTCTACCACTATAAATACGGGTCTAAGAGAAAGAAAAAATGACTCAAGCTGATAGCTAAAATTTCGACCAACTCCCATGTGTTGGACGAAATTCTCTCTCTCTCCCTCTCCCTCAGAATTCCGTGATTCCATTCCCATAAACACGGTACGGTCTGAAGTCATAAATCAGAGTCGTAGTGAAATTCCCACACTATCTTCTTATTCGTCACGGAGATTACGTTTCGGAAGACTACGGTGTCATCTTCTGAGTGCCATAAGACGAGAATATTAAAGCCATGCCCGGAGATCTGATCGTGGAAGATAAAGCTTGAAGAAGGAGTTAGAGGAACTCAAAATGAAAGCTTGAAGAACGCATTGAAGATTCTGTAGCTAAGGAGAAACCGTAAGTTTTTCCTAATGACTCTTCTGTTTAATTCGGTTGCTTGATATTGCTCTCATGCTCATATTAATTAAAGTAAATCTAGATATTGTTATATATAATCAATATTAATTAGCTCTTGTTAATGTAATTAATTTTCCGCATGGTTATATGGGTGCATAATCACCAACACGATCATCCTCTCCCTCTGCATGTCCTGGCTCCGTGGCCCGTTCCGCCGCGACTCCCCCCATGCGCTGGTGGTGTTTGTTATTTCTTGTGGTGTGTCTTTTTAGAGAACATGCTAGTTTTAGCTCAGTCTATCTTTTGCATTATGTAGGATGTTTACGATCTGATGCGTTGTCCACTACACTGCTAGGGTGATTTTTGTGTGCATATATTGGGTACTTAGAACGAGTCTTTTGTTAGTCTTTTTTCGTGCAAACATTCGTACATCTTTTACTACGGTTGATGGTCCTCAAGCACTTTAGATCGTTCACTAACCTTTAAGGATTTTTTTGAAAGAGCCAATGAGTTGCTCGAATATTAGTGTAGTCTATATTCTAGTTACCGAAAGTTTTCATACAACGTACTTTCATCCGATTCTAGAATTGAATCATTATTGTCTTGAGGTCTCATTTTATCTTGCTAAGAGATGTAAAGGATTTTGTACTCTTGGGTTTCATACCCTTTATATATTGAAAGCATTTGGCAATTTTTATTAAAAATAAAAATAAAAACTATTTTTTCCATCATACTCTCTCTCTTTCTCATCATGTATCATTTGGTGGTTGTCGAAGCTTTCCTTTGATTTACATGTTGCCGCGTGTCTTTGATTCAAACTCTCTCTCTCTATCTCTCTCTCTCTCTCATATTTACGACCATTGCCACAAATATTGCTCGACTTTAATTTCTAGATCCGAATACCACACAAACTGGTTTATTTTATATTAGTCATTGTTTTAAATTATTTCAAACATAATATTTCTTTTTCAAGGTGTATTTGGGATTAATTTCGTTATATATGAAACGGTAAACAATAAACAAAATAAAGTTAAATAAAATCAAAATATTATTTGAATGTTTTTTTTAAAAAAAAGGAGAGTTAAGCATATAACCCATTCAAAGCTCATATGTTAAAATTCTAGCTAAAATTTTAAAAAAATTAAGAAGATAGTCCAAACTCAAGCAAGACGCATGCACCATATTACGGAGACGTAGACATGAGTTGAGCCATTTTTTAGTATTTGATTAATTGATCTATAATTTTAAGTGAAGGTAGCCATTTGGCTAACAACATTTTTTTCTAAAAAGATCTATAAATAATAATTGTTATAACTTGAAAAATACTATTTTTATGATATAAAAAATATATTTTTTTTAATTATGCTAGCAATGCAATAAATTTCAAAAACACACTAGTATTCTCCAATGATAAAAATCTATTGATTTTGCACAAACTTTTGAGGTGAAAAAAGGCCAAAAATATTATCTGTGTGTACGTGTATATGTTTCCCATGAAACAATTAGATAACGTGGGATTTTTTAGTAAGTGCATATACATTTCTTGGGAAAAATGGCGGACAGCTGCTCGAAGATATCAGTCAAGTTTTCTTCTAGCTTGGAGAACCATTCAAGTACGGATCCAGACAGATGTTTCACGAAGAAACGAAAGTATCCGGCTTCTTTTTCGTCGTCTTCGAGGTGAGCTCACCTAATAGCCATTCTAAAAGCGACTATATGGGATTTCGGATCACCGGTTCCTTCATAAAAGGAAGCCTGAGACCCTTTCCAAATTTTTTGATACGCGTTTTGGTTATTCGTCTAGTGAAAGGAGTTTTCATCGTCTCCTCGATCAACTTGTTGATCTCGGGTGCTGAGCTCATTGCATTATGAACTTTTCTATTGGCTACTCTCAATCATGTTGTAGCTTCAACCATTGACTTCCTAAGTTGCTCGATTTCCAGTGTTTCGGGTGAAACAAGTGTTTGCTCTCCAACTGGTTTAAGTTCGTCCTCTGCACCGGTACCTACCACGTTATGTCCAAGCTTCGCAATCACTTGACTCGGATCAATGGCTAGAACATGACTTTGTTATGTCCTGGTGATAAGTGTGATTCATTCGGATTTATCATGACCCTTTAATACGATAATCAAAGCTTGTTCTTAGGTTATTTAATAGTATTGGTAATTTTTAGTGCTTTTTAGGAACAAGAGAGCAAGTGGGGGCTATTGTACAAAAAAACGAGTTGAATCAGAGTTGAAATGCACAAGGCCCCCGGAAACTAACGTCAAAGCTGGAGAAAAGTAAACTAGAAGCCACACGGGTTGCGCAGGCTATAGCACACAATGTGCCCAAAAGAGGAATGAAGACGCAATGTGCGAGACCATGAAAGTGTCGCGTGATGTGTTTAAACCATCTCTGATCCTCACGCGATGGATGCGTCCAGCCAGACGCGACGCGAGAAGCGTCACACGATGCACTTTAGGTTAGCGCGATGCGCACGAGCACGAGAGCTATTTTAAAAGAGCTCATTTAAGAGCTCTCATCCCTTGGATCTCATCCAAGGCACATAAGGCTCCAAAAATTTACCCTATAATGCGTGGTCTAAATTAAGAATTACATAATACACTACACAATACTCCATAGTTTAGATCTAGACTAATATTGGAGAGAAATGACATTGGAGAGCTCTTGGAGTCAAGAAGAAGAAGAAGAAGAAGAAGAAGAAGAAGAAGAAGAAGGAAGTGACATCCCTTTTGATCCTCATCATCTATCTCACTCTTTGTTATCCATTTTTCCTCTCTACTTTCTTTTATAAACTCTAGTTCACATACTCTCTTGTTTAGAGCTTGTTCTTACTTTTTTTGGAATTGGATCTTGAATTTAAGTTGATTTCAATGTTGATTTATATTTTGATCTTATTTTTATGTTCATTTGAGTGTTGTTGAAATTGAATCTTGATTTTGGATATTGAATAGAGTTAATTTTTTAGTTTGCTTTCGATTTCCATTTCTCTTTACTTTCTAGTTCTCTTTTGCTTTTACTTATTGTTATCATGATTTGCTTACTTAGAGTAATGAGTAGCTAGATATTTAGAGGGACATGATGTAGTTGGGGATTTGATGATGATTGGTTCATCCTTCATAGCATTAGTAATAGAGTTGAACTTCATGAGGGAAACAAGAAGAAATCTATGAAAATGTTGGTATGTGTCATCTCTAATAAGAGTAGTTAACTAATTTATGAATCTCTAGGTAAGTTTTAAAACCAAGAGGTAATAAACATGCGAGCTCTATCATTCCCGTCACAAATCTACCTAGATCTACAGAAAGACTAGGGGATCGGTGTAGTCATTTGAATCCTTGGTGCATGGCGCTTGTTTGTTTTGATAGTTCCCAAGTTGGTAGGTGTAAGTTCGTAAATCAGTTACATCCCTAAAGACTCGAGAGAGATTAGTGGATGTTTTAAAGGGATAAGACTAAGTTTTCTGATCTAACCCGTTCTACACTTGAGCCCAACAATCAAACACATCATTGAACCAAAAAAGTCATGTCCCTTGCTTTTCTTATACATTTGTTCATCGTTTCCTAGATTACTTGCCTCTTAAGTTTTCCACACAACAAATATCAAAACCCCTATTCGTATTGTGTTATTTTTACATTCAAAAGAAAAGAAGCTAGTCAATTCTATACATCGAAACATCTTGACCTCATGGGATAAATATTCGTGCTCTAAGCATATATATTACTTGACGACACACGTGTGCTTACGTTGTGTGGAGATTTTCCACATCAAGTTTTTGGTGCAGCTCCTGGGGAGTTAGACTAGTTTCGATTGAATTAATTAGTTTCATTTGTTTTTTTTTAATTGTCTTTGTTACTAATGTGCTTATCTTGTCTTACTCTCTTAGCTTGAAGGCCCTTCCAAAACTCACAATGAATCACAATTGGCCAACGTATCAAGCTTTGGAGTACGACTACACGGAGGAGTGGGGGGATCACTCAAACTACTCGTGGAACTATCGCGATGACCCACTTCCTTCTCAAAACAATTACTCCGAGCTTGAAGCGATGGTGGCTCGAATAGAGGCTCAAGCCAATAATGAAAGCCTAACCATTCTCCTCAAAGGCCGATCGGCTCCAATGATAGATCTCGAGTTCCAAGTGATTCAAGCATTAGACGTGTTCAACGCTCGGCAAGAAGAAGCCCTTCCAAGCACTGTAGAGGATAAATGTAACATTGGCCCCCTTGTTGACAAAGAGAATGAAGAAATGCTCGTTTGTTGTCAATGGTGCCCACAAGAAGAGTTGTAGTCGTTACTTTTGTACATTTGATGTAATAAAGTCTCACGAAGACTCTTGCTTGTAATTGCTTATTCATTAATAAAAATTGAAACGTTCATTCATTATTCCTTGTGTGAAGCTTTATGATAAAACCTTAGTCTTTAGTCCATAAACAAACCTAACAACACATGAAGAGACAAATGTAGATTTGCATGAACAAACTCTTCATGGTTTTCTTAAAACAATATATTCGCAATCTAAGGATCAAAGGACTATTGATCTCAGTACGATTGTTAGGAGAATCTATGATGTCTGGTTATGGGATATTTGAGAGTTGGAGACTCTATAGTTCTTCTAGGTATCTTCCGAAGGTATTGAATTGACCAGTGCACTTCTAGAGACAAAATAAGAACAAACATTTAACCTCTTATGTCTCGAGGTCACTACGTATGAATTGCATTATCCTTACCTCAATCCTGAAATGACACATGCCATTTCATAGCTTACGTATTCTCATTTGAGAAAGTCAGATTTTGGACTCACTATGTGATTCTTAACAAGACCTATTGGTGAAGTACTAAGTTATGAAGATGTCATGAGTAACTTTGTGAAGATGTCATAGATATGGAATTCATGTACAAGATTGTTGAAATGCAATGTATATCACCTCATGCTTTGTTCATGACTCTTTTGGATGAATCAATGTGACTTGTTAGCTCCTCATCAATACATTGTTTCTAACTTATTCACTAGCGACAAAGGAGTTGAGGAAATAACAGCTAGAGGGGTAAAATGGTAATTTTGTAAATCCCGACTAGCTGATGATATTTATGAAGGGTAAACATAGATAATATTCAGTGGATCCAATCATCCCAATTAGTTGAATTCTTGAGTAGAAAATAAATTCATTTGAACCGAGAGATTCTCAGTGTCAACTCTTTAGTGGAGTCAGTTGACATTAAGCTAAACTTGGAAAAGGTTTTTGAACTTTTGAGTCCAAGTATGTTAGCTCAAGCTTTGTTCATTTGGATCCATGAGGTCACTGTCACAAATCATATCGAGTAGGAATAGTTAAACTAGAAGTTAAGTCAAAACAAGAACGAGACAAGTTTTACGAAAATTGTCAAAAGGGTATTTTTGTCTTTTTGGACAAAAGATGAAATGAATGTCAATAATTTTTTTGAAAATGTCATATGGTGACATATTTATACTCGGCCATAACAAGTTAATTGGGCCTTGAGGATTAATTTCATTTCATAGAATTTTACTTGAAAATTCTTAATGGGCTTTTCTTATGTCGTCATGAACAAATGAAGAAAAATCTAGAAACACCTTCTAGAAGCTCTTTTGGCCGTCCAACCCAAGGGAAAGAGAGACAAAAATATGTGCAACCCATAGTGTGAAAGAGAGATTATTTTGTGCATTAATGTATGAAGATACTTGCCAAAAAAAAAAGAGGAAAGAAATTTGCTTCTAGAAGCAAGGGGATTTCGGCCAAGGAGAGAGGAGGACAAATGAGGAAACAAATCCATGGGATTTATGGAGCATGTTGGACGTGCAAGACATGGAAAAAAGAGGAAATAATATTTGCTCATGAATATGTGATATTCCATAGAAGAGGAAACTACATTATTGAAGGTAAAACCTCTCCTATAAATAGAGCCCTCATTCCTCTCATTTTATTCAATTCCACATAAGTTAGAGATTGAGAGCTTCTCTCTCTAGACCTTGTGGTGGCCGATCTCCTCTCTCTCTCTCTCTCTAGTTATTTTCGGTTTTTGTTTTGGCACCTAGGTCCACATTTGACCTAGTGTTTTAGCTCTTCGACTTTAAGATTTGTTCTTGAGTCGTCGTGTTTAAAAGTGCCGACACACTAATTCATTTCTTTCTCGAGTGATTCTTGTGATAGAAACTTTCGTGGTTGCTCGAGTCTCCGAGGAAAGAAGAGAGACGTGCTACGAGGGGAGATGAACGTTTCAACCTTCCGAAGGCATCTCAACGTTCAAGCTTCTCAAAGGTTAGTAAACATGTATTGCTCGTTTATAGTTTTAAATTATATGTACTTGCTCTTTGTCTAGGTTAGTAAAAATTGTTTTACTTGTTTTAAAGAAAATTTTTAAATTCCGCCGCTTGCTCGAAGCGTTAAACTTTTTCTTAACCCTAGATCAATTCCAACATCGTTCAAAGCAAAGACAATGGGAGTGAAGCGGATCCTTCACCGAAAAATCTCTCGCCCGCCTCATCACCGACAATCCTCTTCCTTTTAATGGTGGCATGCTCACTACGTCTCCTTAACGTTGTGATAGCAAAATTGACACTCGAGAAGCATGTTTTCCTTGCCCTCCCTTCCATAAGCTTCAAGCTTCCCCAAGAAATTCTCTCTTGGAAGATACGATATCTCGGGAGCACGATGATGTCGGTGGCAAAACAAGAAGGAGAATCGAATATGGACGAGGGCCAACTAACGTACATCGTCACACTTAACGAGAGCCCTTCTGTGCCTACCGTTATCAATCTGATTCGACCGCCACTAACACCACCTTGGCGACGAAGAGAGCCACAACCTCGCGGCCGCAATTCGTGTACTCGGGGCTCGAGTAGAATGGATGACCATTATCGAAGACCATCTCCACCTCTGTGGAAGAGGAAGAGGTACCCATCACCGCCTCCATGGCAACGAAAAAAGGTGAGCTTCATCACCGCCACGATCACTGAGATATCCGAACTCCGATGGTCGAGTTTCAAAATCGCATGTTCTTCCATGGAAGACTCAATGGTCGAGCACACCTCAGCCATATTAGAGAAACGAATAATAAGAGAAAGAAAAAAGAAAGCACAAAACCACGAGGGAGCATTCAAGAGTGAAAAGGACATCACTCTTCCTGCTCCGGACTTTTGGTTAAACAAATTGGTACCCCAGCGAGCTCTTGTCATTAAATAAAGCGCCCAAGTGTTCTTTCCCTGTCTTTTATTTTTTTAAATCTTTCTTAGTATATCTTTTTAGTTGATCTTCCTTGGTTTGTTTAGTTTTAACTTTTCTTGTTTTTCATAGGAGACACTTTTTATGTTTCTATACATAAATAAATAAAAAATAAAAAGCGAAAAATAAATAAATAAAAATTGTGGGTCATGCGTCGCGTAATATGCTTGATTCGTCTCCGAGCCTTATTTGACGAACACATACAAGAATGCGTGACTCGCCTGCTCAAAAATCCCTACATGCGTCGTGTGTACCTGATTATTGACGCTTTTTAAAATGCATTTAGACCAATTTGATGTAGCTAAATAGCCAATTTAAAGTTATGAATTTGCAAAATAGCCAAGGTTTGTCTTAAATGAGTGAAATAACCAAAATGTGCAACAATCTGGTTTTAAAAAAAATTTGACCCCAAGATTAACTTTTTTGAAAGTGATAAATTTCTTATAATAATCGTCAATAATTTTAATCCTGGCTGTTACAAAAATTTTGAAAACGTAAATTTGGCTAATTTGCTGAAAAGTTGAAACTCTGGCTATTTTGTTAATCAATAAGTTTCAAATGGCTATTTTGTACAATTTTTTCTTTTTAAATTTATTTCAAATCCTCGCAGCCCCAACCCATTTTCTCCGAACCCTAACCCATTTTTTTCACCAAATATTCATTACTTCACCGTTTCTCATGAAATCAAGCCCAAATTTTCTCTTACAACCTTGTTCTTTGCGTGTTCTACTTCTCTCTAATTTTGAGTGCGTTCTTCATTATTTTCATCACTTTCAAGGTATGCTCTAGATTCAAAATTTTGGAGTGTTATGATGTTTCAATTTAGGTTATTAGTCTTGTTCTTGATATATTAGGGCTTGTAGGTTGTTTTTTGTTGAACTGAGTTAGGTTTGGGCTTGATTTGCATGCAATTTTTCTTTACCCACAGAGTGTTCGATAGAATGCCTCTGAGAAATTTTGTTGATTTTAGGGTTGTTTGCATAGGAATTTAGTTGGCTTTTGGTTTGAAAATGTTAATATTGACTTGTATCTCATTTCCGATCATATTTTTGGACATGCAACATGTTCTAACTCACAATGAATTCCATGTACATGTTCGTCGTATTGTGTTTCTAAATGTGCTTTCATGAATGTAGAAGTGCATCATCGAATGGGTCGGATAAGGGCGTTAGTTTCTCTCAAAATACCAATCGCATCTACCCTTGTACGAGAGGTGTACGCCAACTTGTCCTTCGACGTCCATAACCCCATCGTCACGGTCCGCGGCGTGGAAGTGGACTTCTCTTGTGAGGCGATCAAAACTCATCTCAAGCTCACCAACATCGTGGATAGAGAGTACCACGCCATGACACTCGGCCCGCCACATCAAGAGATCATCGACATGTATGGGCGGCCCTACGCGCATTGGGAGACAGGGAGTTCGACACTCAGTCAACGAACGTACCTATTCGTCAAGTTTGAATACTTGAACCGGTTCGTCCTAGTGGTAATCTCACACATTCCTCGATTGAGAGATTCTGGGTTCGAGCCCACTAGGCTGCAAAAATGCATGCCCCATTAAAGGTGGATTATTTATCCTCTTTCAGCTTAATACTCTTATACTAAATCATGTAATCTTGGCCAATAATGCAACTTCTAAAAAAATATTGGAGAAATGTACAGAAATATTTAAGTTTGAAAAAATGAATTTAAAATTTTCAGGAGACATCGAAACAAACAATAAAAATTAAGTCAAGTTTATGTAATTTCATAAACTTAAATAGCATTCATGTCATATTTAAGTGCTGTAAAATGAATAGTAAAATAGGTCTGCAATGCAATAGTTTGATATATATATATATATATATATATATATATATATATGTATACATATATATATATATATATATAAATTGTACTTTTCAAATTGGATTGAGGTACAAACACTTCTTTTTTTGTGAAAATAGTCGAAAATAATCGTTTTTATAACATTTCTCAATATTAGTCGCTGAATCTTTTATTTTTCATAAATAACCGTTTTTTAAGAACAGTTAACTAGATTTCAATAACAGTTAATTATATTTCAATAGTTGTTGACTAAATTTCAATAATAGTTAAATCAGATTTTAGTTGTTGACCATATTTCAATAACTACTGACCAGATTTCATTAACTTTTAACCAGATCTCAATAACAGTTAACCACATTTCAATAACAGTTAATCAGATTTCAATAGTTGTTGACCAGATTTCAATAATTGATTATCAGATTTCAATAATTGATGATCAGATTTCAATAATTGTTTACTAACTTTTAAAACATGAGAGTATTTCTATCCGAAAAAGAGATACGATGAAATATTTTGAAAATATGAGTGAAATATAAAAAGTGACGTATGTTTTAAGTTAATTATAAAAAAAATTTCTTCAAATATATAGCTGAAGAGGACAATTTTGCGTGGGTTTTTTGGAATCATATTGTTGACCTGAAAAAGTAGTACAACATTATCTCACGAAAGACACAAGGTACCGAGAACGCAGTCCTGAGGATTCCGAGTGTTTAGGCAAGACTTTTCCTAACTACAGACTAATCTCGTAGAAGAAAGAAAATAAATTAACGTGTCGAAAGCTGAAAATTATGGATTATGTTCTATGCGTTCAAAAAGTGAAGTATCCTTCTCCATCTAGCTCATCTTCTACTTATAGACGTTTTGAGTCGAGTATGTGGGTTGATCAATCTCACGTCTTTGACAGCTATCAAATAACCGTTCCCAGGACGTGTGTAGTGGGTGGTTGTTCCTCGTGTCCTCGGTATAACCGTCAAGGTGAGCATTTTGTTTTAATTTTTATTATGTACAGATGTTTGCTTTGTTTTGACTAGTCTTTGACCTACCATCTTCTCTTCTCTTCGAAGTTCTGCTTGATATGGTTCGTTCTTGACTAATGAACGGGTCGTTCTTTAACTTTCAGGAATTCTCGAGCCTACTTGACTCGAATTCGATACTGGATGGATCTTGTTCTCGGGACTCTGAGTAGCTGTTTTGGCCCGTTCGAATTATGTGAGTAACACACATTAATAATCAAATTAGATGCACAAGCCACATATTTCACTTCCAAATTGGTATCAAATTATCAATGGATGATGTAGCTAAATAGTCAATTTAAAGTTATAAATTTGTAAAATAGGCAAGGTTTGTCTTAATTTAGTGAAATAGCCAAAATGTGCAGTAATCTGATTTTAAAAAAAAAAAATTTACCCCAAGATTAATTTTTTTGAAAGTGATAAAGCTTATAAAAATCATCAAAAATTTTAATCCCGACTATCAAAAAAATTTTGAAAACGTCAATTTAACTAATTTGCTGAATAGTGAAACTTTGACTATTTTGTGTTAACCAATAAGTTTCAAATGATTATTTATACAATTTTTCCATTATCAATACTTAGTTTTTTACCAACGGCGCATACCTTCACCCTCTGACACGTTTTAGATATTTTTGCATATTTGTCTCTTTTTCCTGCGAATGACGAGAAGATGTATTATATTTTTCGTTGGTCGTTAGTAGTTTCTTACTTCTTATATTAAATTATTTTCTATAGAAAATCTAGACACAGATGACGCCGAGACGAGACTGACACAAGTCAAATCCCTTATATTAAGTAGAGAGAGAATTTAGCACAAAACTATAAAGTCGATTGTGTTTTTTTTTTTTTTTTTCAATTTCAATGTTTAAGCACTACCTAACAACCATATTATAAATAATCCATAGTTCGTCTTTAAACCCAAATTCTTTTTTTATGCTTAAAAAAAAAGCAAAAAAAAAAAAAACATGGAATTTAACTATGTTCCGAGTGTTAACTCTTTCAATCTGAGTCTCAGTGTAACAGTAATTTTGTTTCTCTGTTTGTTTGGTCATTCTCGTTGCTTCGACGAAGAACAGGTCTCTTTTAACACCTTCACTGTATCAAGCTTCACTTACCCTCAGACCACAATCCGGGCATATGATTTGCGCTATATCCGAGGTTTTATATTTTATTTTATTTTATTATCTATCATATGATTTGATGATATTTTTTTTCGAGGGTTTGAGAGTGATGATACATGGGTGTTCCCCAAAATTCGATTAAGAATGTGTTCACGAATCACGATATCGATTAAGTTTGCTCTGTGGAAATCAGTATTTTTATTCGTTTAGTTATGGTGAAGGTCGTGTAATTCTATTGGGTGAATTTATTCGTAATTGCTGGTTGTATTCCGTGGGTAGAGATGGCGCTCAATCGAGCTACATTCAATCCATTGCGAGGACTTGACTTTGTGAGTGGAGAACTCAAGCAATTGTTTACTCCGAGCACCTCGGTGTGGGATCAAAGCTTCATTCGACGGAAAGGGCGCGGATCGGTGGATTTGGAAGGGTTCGAGGAATGGAAAATTCTCGGTTCGGAGTCCTCATTGGCTTATGGGGAGGGAACGTTTTGGCCCTGAGTGTGAAGTTTCGAAGAAGATTTGGAGGGCTGAAATTCACTGTCGGTGGAAGCTTTTGGGATGTCTGCTATGCAAGGAAGAAGATGTGGAAAATACCCTCCATATGTTCAGAGACTGTGCAGCGTGGTTTGGATCTCCATGGGGTTTGAAACACTCGGACCCACGGGGAAGGAACTGAAGGCTCCGAATTCGACAGAATTTGTCATTTTCTGTGCAATTTTGGTTGACTCAATCTGGAACCTTCGAAACGCTATATTTCATGAGTCCCGTGGTGTGTGATTGGAGTGGAAGCCATCAGATTGTTGCAAGGAGAGCGAACGGAATGATGGTCACGATAAAGACGAAGAAAGCAATATGTAGCTCTCCTCTTGAAGCGGAACTAGCTTGTTTTCTTGTTTTTCTGAATTTCATTCAAGTTCGATTCCTAGGGGATGTAACGAACTTGCTCACAAGGCTGCTAAGTGGGCAGTGTGTAATGACGGTTTTGGTGTTTTCCCAGCTCGGGCTTTTCCCCCGCAGTTTTGGGACTGTGTTTGAATGAAGTAAAAGCCTACTGTTGAAAACAAAAACAAAAAAAACTGACTGTTCCTTATAAACTACTAAACAATTATGTGCACTGATCTAAATAATAATAAAATAAAATAAAAAAACTTGAGATTGTTCTGATTCGCGATATTGATGGGGTTCTTTTTCTTTTTTTTATTATTTTTTTGTTGCAGTTGAATTGCCACCATGGTTTTCTTCAATGTCATTGGCATTGCACTCGGACGTGGACCTTGTAAGTGTTTCTTTCGACGAATATGTATCTCGAGGCAATTGCATTCTCATTCTCACAGTTTCAATAGGCGATCTATTTTTGAATTAAAGTTTGTTTTGTTGTGAATGATTGTGATTTTTCAGGGGACTGTGAAATTAGAAAAAGTTCCTAAAAGTCGATTACCGATAATTTGCTTCAGAGATGGAAGTCCTCCGCTCACAGATTCCAATGGCTCACTAATGAATTCTGGCCGTTCAGGTATTAATATATATATATATATATATATATATATATATATATATATATATATATATATATATATACTTCTTCTTTTCTTTTCTTTTTTCTTTTTTTTAAGTTCATTCACTTAACAAATCCTGGTATTGTGATATTTAAAATTGTTTAAATTTAGTAGAATATAAAAAATGTAGAGACTTCGACATGGTTACGTGCATTAGTCTCCGATTCTTTTTGGTTTTTGTTTGCAGACTTTCTCAGTGACAATGTTGTTCTTTTGCTTACTTTGTTTTATTTATTTATTTATCTACCTGTCATTTTTCCTTTTTCTTTCGAGGGTGTGGTCAGTTTTGTTTCTGGACTTCAATACTTCGTTTGATGGAAATGAAGCTCTTCGTAACGGAGAGCAATGCTATCCGATGCAGAAAAACATGACTGTTACTCTGACAAATGAGCAGGTCTCGGACCCTATACATAATTCTAATATTTATATGTTTCCCTCTCATTCGGCTCTGAAATTCAAATGACTAAAAGATCTGTTGTACAGATATCTCCTGGGGTTTGGTATTTCGGTCTTTTTAATGGAATCGGACCAACAAGAACTCAATCAAAGATGGTAACCAGTCTCGCACTGTCAAAATTTTGTTTATTTTTCAAATTTTATTTTTTTACCTTATACCCATTTATTGTTGTTGAAAAACTGTGATATTTAGCCTCCTGATTGAGTTAAACCATATCTAATTTGTATTAACCATGTTTTGGTATAAATAAGTGAACTGAGAGAATCATTGTAACTGGAGAGACTAGTTCACCTCTCAGAATGTATGCAGGTTTATAAATAAAAGTATTAAATATGTGTATTCTAAATATGATTTAAATTCGTGCGACATGTTCAAGATTTAAAAATTGTTCTTGTATATTCAGATAATTCGAGGTCCATCATACTCTTTCAGTGCCAACATCACGGTCAAAGGATGTACAACCTCGACTATGTGGGGCCAATACTGTAACCAAACGATCGAGTCACTTTCTTGTGCTTCGGCGAACACCTTCAATTCTTCATTGAATCTTTCAGACCCTTCGTTGTATAACCGAACAAGGAATTCTATATCATGTAAGGACAGTTTCGGTACCTCTTGTCACCAGAACGGAGAGCCGAAAGTCTACACTCTGGACATAACAGGGCTGGCTGAGGAGTTGCGCATTACAGCCGGGAATTTGAGCTTTAATTCCAGTGGAGGAGATAGTTTGATGTGCATTGTTCGGCACGGGGCTATGCCATCGGCGGCTCTGCACGATTTTTCGGGTGACATTGACAAAGGCCCTTTGGTGATCCGATCGCCGAAGATCGGGCGATGGTTTATCATGTTTTTGCCTCGGAATCTGTCGGATAATAAGGTCTGCTATGCTGTGGAGTCAAACGTGCTTCAGTGTCCCCTGGGGAAATCTGGACCTAATTGTTTGTGGGAAAAACACATCCTTCGGGTGAGACTCTTTGATGTGCTTATGTAGGATGATAAGATAAACAATAAAATTATTAGTATAACATTATTTATATTTTTTCTAGTTTTTTTTCGTGTTGCATCTGAGCGCTGAAGTATGTCTGAATAAGATTTAGGATATGATTGAATTGATTAAAGAGTTAGTTTAATGGGAATCAAATAGTTCTTGGACAAATAATAATTTTTTTTTTATGTGATTTTATCGTAATTTTGATGCTACAAGAAACTCCTGAGAATGTTTCTCTGCAGACAGTGATCAGGAAAAGCTCTGCCCCGTTTGAATCGTATTATTTTCCGGTCGGTGCAAAGTCAACTTCGAAAGAGTCGTCCAATTTTCTTCTCGAACCCCTTCTCACCAACACGTCACAAGGCAAAGACCCAAGCAATAACACTTGGACTTATTTCATCATAGACATTCCTCGAGGTGTGGCCGGAGGAAATATCCGTGTCCGATTATCATCCGATATCAAGACCGTCCCAGAAATATACGCTCGCCACGGTGGATGCCCGTCAGCTGATAGCTGGGACTACTATTATGTGAACGATACGCATAGCAGCGCCGGGTCGATGTTTTTCAAGGTGTACAATTCGAGCGAAGAAAGAGTGGATTTCGACATTCTGTCAATCAAAGAAGGGACATGGGGTTTCGGATTAAGGGTTTTGAATGGTTCGAAGATTGCTTCCCAGGACCCGACTGTCATGTCAATCTCCCTCGAAAGATGCCCTAAAGGATGTTCGCATCCTCACGGGGAGTGCAAACTCGCCCTTGACACAACTGGCTTGGCATTGTACAGGTTACCCACCATTCGTCTTTTTTTTTTTATGTATGTATATATAATGTGATTTAGTTTTGAGACTTTGAAAATTTGGTTAATAATCATGCCATCTACTCTTTCTTTTTCCTTCCTCAGCTACTGCTCATGTGATCGGAATCATGGAGGATTCGATTGTAGCGTGGAAATCGTATCACATAAAGGTACGAACATGCATTATATGGTATAATATATTATTATCTGTTTATGATTTGAAAGGATATCTGTTGGAGTGTTTGAGAGAGAATGAAAATGATTGAATTAAGAGGCTATAAGAAGTATGGAGGGTAGTTTGTTGATAATGAGCAAGAAAGGTTTCAAGTACGAGCCTATGAACAACATGATTTTGACTGACCGACTGACTTGGGAGTTGTGAGAAACATATAAGCCGTCCTTAAGTTGACCTTTCACGAGGATAGCTTGGCTAGCAATAATATTTCCTGACAAAACACAAGTCGATATGAAATTCAAGATTATCAACATCATCATTATTCACCTTTTCAAGAGTAAGAAGCAACGACTCAAGATCATTTCCCGTATTGGAAGGCCATCAAAGAAATTGCACGAATATGTTATTTTCTGGAAACTTTGTGGACTACAAGGGCTAGTAGATATGCGGAGTTACTGATTTTCATTGATCATTTGTGCGGGAGACAAGATGAGCCGAAAATAAAGCTGCTGATCCCACCCAATATAAGAATTCAGCTTTGAAATGCTTTAGTCTTGCGCAAGGAACTGAAATTACTTTTATCCAACTTTGAAGCGATCGGTGATGCACAATTGATTGATAGGTTGTTTGGCTACCAGAATTCATGGAAGGATGTGTGTTTATGTGGCTCAGAGATAATGAAGATGATTGAATCAAGAAGCGATACTTGTATGTGTTAACGGACAGACTGATTAAACAAATATTAATCTGACACAAACCTAATCGTACAACAGAACAAAGTCTAACTAACTTTGCCGACGTGGCACGATACTCCAACATGATATGTTTCCTTTTTCTTCAGGGCACATATGGCAATCGGTTTCCCTCATCGCGTCAAACGCTGCAGCGATTTTGCCTGCCTTCTGGGCCCTTAGGCAAAAGGTAGTGATGCATCTGCACTGTATAAATATTTAATGAAAAAGAAAGGTTAAACAAGGAATTGTAAAATGTATTCAGGCATTAGCAGAATGGGTGATATATACATCAAGTGGAATCTCGAGCGGATTGTACCACGCATGCGATGTGGGCTCAGGGTGTGCCTTGTCCTTCAATGCCTTACAGGTATACATACACATCTTCTATATATACATGTATACAATATAGGTATAAGTATAACATGTGGGTGGTGAATTTGTTTGATGGTGATAGTTTCTGGATTTTTGGCTGTCATTCATGGCTGTGGTGAGCACATTTGTGTACTTGGCTACGGTCAAAGAAGCGTACAAGAGAGCAATACACGCGGCCGTGGCTATCCTCACTGCTGTCATGGCTATAACCAAGGCCACCAGGTATTCTTTTTTATATTATTATGCACTCACACTACTATAAGTCTTCTTATTTCTTTTCTTCTTCTTCTGACAGGTCATCGAACATTATTCTGGTGATTGTGATTGGAAGCTGTGGTCTACTCGTCGGGTTGCTTGTGGAGTACTCCACCAAGCTTAGATCGTTCTCTCTCCTCATTGGAGTCTGCTTGAACACGCTTCAAAGGTCTCTCTCTCTCTCTCTCTCTCTCTCTCTCTCTGAACGGGTGTTGATTGTGCAATCATTAATTGTTTTTTATTCTCACTGAAGGACAGATGGGAAGCCGTGAAAGGGTGGGCCCAGAATGCAGTGAAGACGATGCTGAGGCGGTTCCGGTGGGGATTTGTGCTCGCTGGTTTCACGGCATTAGCCATGGCTGCAATTAGCTGGAACTTGGAGAGCAGTGAGAGCTACTGGATTTGGCATAGGTACAACTACATTCATCTCTTTCTCTCTCTATATATAAATGTTAATGAATCCTCTTGCGAAACTAATTTTCCAAGCAAATTAGTCCTCAAACTATTGATTTTGTAGCATTTTAGCTATTTTCGAAGAAAACGAGTTCTTATTCTTTTAAATGAAATCCAACATTTAAGTAACATAAAACATATATATTAATCAAACCAGCTTGTGCATGTATAAGAAGACTAATTAAATTATAATCTAATAATAAAAATATTAAATAAAATATTGTGTTATAGTTTTTACTAATTATACTGATTTTTTATTATAAATATTTTAAGTTTTGTATCCCAAACTTTGTCTAGGAAAATTATTTATTTTAGATTTAGGGTTTTTGGATGTTGAGTTGACTATTTATAAAGAAAAAACATGTACAAAACAATGTTTGTTATGTTATACATGCATATTGATGTCACACGTGATTTGCTCCTCAAACTTGCAGCATTTGGCATGTGACAATATACACATCATCATTCTTTTTCCTCTGTTCGAAAGCAAAAGTGGATAATAATGACGACCCAAGTCCCCCGGACCCGACCTACGAGTTGACTCGGCAGGACTCAGCCCCAATAGGCAATTAGTTTATACTCAAATACTAGGCTTCTTTTTTATATTCTTTTTATAAGCCATTAGGTTTTTTTTTTTTTTTTCTCTCCCGGTTTTGGAAAGTTTCATTTGGGAGTTGGGATATTGCTTAGTTGATGTATATCCTTCTGTACATAATTAGTACAGTGAGAGTTACATTATCATATAATAATGGACGTAATAAAGGTTTATGTTATTTATTTCTCATATCCAATGGCACATATCAGTAGAAAAACGGGAACTTATTATTGCTCACATGAAAACAAATAATATATGGGATTACATGGGCATGATATATGCAACACTCAAAAAAAGGCTATAAGTTGCAAATAAAAAATAGTACAAATAAGATACCTAGATACAAGGTACACACACACACACACACCTTAACACAATATCAACGCAGGAGAAATATGCACAGCACAGATTTATCTGGGTGGAGATTCAAGAAGGGATTACCTTCTTGTACGGAGTAGGATAAGCCACGAACACTCGAAAAAAGTTTCCTATTTGAGCCTCAGCAGAGTAGTACTCGAGATTGAGATTCGGTCATTCTTATGTCGTGGAAGCACTCTGTTGGGAGCGGGTAAAGTCATTGGCCGATACTTCCCTGTAATCTTTTCGGATGCCCCACAGAATCTCTGCGCATCTCCTCATGCTGGGGCGGTTTTGTCTCCGGGGCGCCAAGCACTGGAACGCCAGTTCTAGAAGCTTCTCGATCGCAAGGTTATTCGCTGCAGTGTGGTCCAGCCTCGGGTCCAACACCGATAGAGCGTTTCCCTCCAAGAATTTCTTCATCGCCTGCACACCCATAAACCGATCCACGTCCTAAACATTCTCAATCTAAAAAGTGTATGATAAGAACTTTTGACGGCAGCAATCGATAAACTTCACTCAAATCAATATCAGCGATTGTTAAAAGATCCACAAAAATTATAGAGGAACTTAACAAGGTTTATGAGATCATGGATTATTACGTAATTATCCTAAAATCACTCCTTAACTAACTTATAATTATTACTGCTACTCTAAGTCTATTTATGATGAAAAGAGCAGCAGGTTCACACCCATTTTGCAGTGAACCGTTCCTTAGATTCTCGTTTGGCTTCGATCGGACGCCTTCCTGTGACTAGTTCAACCAATAAGACGCCGAACGAGTAGACATCGCTTTTCTCTGTGAGCTGGTAGGTTCTGAGGTACTCTGGGTCCAAATAGCCAGCTGTTCCTTTCACTTGGGTAGACACGTGTGTGGCACCGGAATCGCTGTCGGCCGCGAGTCTGGCGAACCCAAAGTCTGCCACTTTGGCCCGCAAGTTCTCCGTGATCAGGATATTCGACGACTTTATATCCCTATGAATAATCGGGTGATCTGTTACAGAATTCGAATTGTGGTCAGACTCAAAAACCAGACAGCAAAATATACAAGGTTTTGAGGAATGTAAAAAAGAAGAGACCTGTGTACATGTGGAGATAAGTGATGGCATGAGCCACGTCTATGGCTATATCGAGTCGTGCAGTGAGATCGAGAATATTCCTATTCAGATCTGCAGCAATTATTTGTTTATAGAAACTATAAGATCAATACATAAGCTAAGAGACAGGAAGATGCTCAGGTATTTCCACCTACTGAATAGCTTGTGAGACGGTACCGATTCGCAGAATAAATCTGTTACGTTATCTTCATACTACCACAGAAATGTTCAAAAAGTTCACGAAACACTCACTTTCTAAATGTTCTCTAAGTGTTCCGTTGGGAACATACTCCACCACAACTATTCTCTCGTCTCCGTGCTCCAAAAACCCGAAAAACCGGACCAAATTCATATGCTCCACCTGTGCCAACATTCGGATCTCGCTTTGAAACTCCACACCCAGATGCTTGTCATACAAGCTCTAAAAGGAAGAACAAAAAAGGCAAGACATAGAAAAATCGCCAGATTGAGCAATTTATTGTTGGCAAAACAAAACAAAAAAAATGAACACATTCATCAACCTTTTTGGCGCGCTTAATAGCAACTTCAGAGCCGTCTGGTAGTATTCCCTTGTAGACTGCTCCGAAACCGCCTTGCCCTATCTTGAAAGATGGGGAAAAGTTCTTGGTGGCCTTTATGATTTCATCGATGGTGAATTTTTCGATCGAGTGTTCTCTTCCGCGGGTTGAGGAGCTATATGAATTTGAAGCATAACCTCCCCGACTCGAACCCCTTCTTCCAGATACAGAAGCATCCGATTTAACTTGAAAATACGATGAAGAAAAATAAATTTAAAAAAAAAAAAAAAAAAAAAAAAAAAGAGCCTCCGAAATGATTCCACTCATATACTCATCATTCTTTATATATATATATATATATATATATATATATATATATATATATATATATATATATATATATATATATACATATATATATCATTGTACTGAATTAAACAGAACCTCTAAAGAGCCTCCGAAGTCCAAATTTCGATAAATATATAAAATAAAATAAATCAGAGCATATCTTATGAATTTATGGGAGGTCTTGAAATTGAACTTTCCACGAAAACTATTGAAGAAGTTTAAAGCATCATTCAAACGAACCATTCAAATTCCGAAAGCACACGAAAGATGTAAAACTTAGTAACGTTCATTATCTTCGGAAGTCAATAAGACAAAAAAGTCAAAACCCAATATTGAACTCTCTCTCAGTTCCCTTTACGTCTTTAATTTCCTTTCCTAAAACTAGAAAATGATGAATCTCTCTGACTCTAGATGATTTACGTACTTGATCAAAGCCGAAAAAACTGGAACATAATTTTCGTTTCTTTTACCAGAATGAGCTCTGTATTCCTCGGAATCAGCGATGCTCTTGGAAGTCTTGCTCTCCGGCGGAGTGAAACAGGCGACAAAAGCTCCGGCGAAGCTCCGGGCGGCGGCGGAAACGGAGCCACGAGACCTGACGGTGGAGGCTTCAGAGTACGCCGGAGATAACGGAACTCCGTCGCTCCGGCGGGACCGAGAGCTTTGGTACCGGCGACCGCACGATTGTGGATGTGGACTTGTCATTCTAGAGAGAGAGAAAGTATGGGAGTGGATGAAATGGCGGGTTGTTGTTTATGAGCTTTCAGAGAGAGAGAGAGAGAAGACTTTGATTTGAAAAGATCACCGAGTACTAACGTGCGCCGATATGACCAAGCGTTAAGCTTGGGGTTGCTAACTTGCGCCGTGGAATAACAACAAACGTGTGCTTTGGATTTTTTTTTTTTTTTTTTTACCGTAGTTTAATGGTCAACAAAAATATTTATGTTCTAGAAATAACCAATGTTTATAATTTTTTGGAAAAATAGTCAAATAACTTATGTGATATAAGTGATAGCTAATAAAAATTACTTTTATGATCCTAGCTTTAAATTCGTCAATTTCTCTCTACAATTTTTGAATTCGTCAATTTCTATCTCTTACTTTCCTTCTTACATTTTTTTTTTCATAAAAACTTCAAAAATCAATATCTATCTCATATGAATTAGATACTGAGTGATTTTAAATCCTACGGATTCGTGGCGCCAAGATCTTCAAAAATAGATCAATTGTGTTTGATAAAAAATCATATTTAATGCTTCATGTTTACGTGTGTTTGTAATGACTTTTCCAGAAATATTCAATAAATTTCCATTTATTTCAAGATGATTCCGAAAATTTTCAGTTATTTTCATATATAAGACAGTGTGATTTTTCTACATCTATGGCGTTAAAAATTATTTTTCATCCAACACAATGGGTCTATTTTTTAATATCTCGGCACCACAAATCCGTAGGATTTGGAATCACTCAATTTCGAGTTTATATGAGATAGATATGAATTTTTGAAGTTTGGATGAAAAAAAAAATGTTTGAAAAAAAATAGGAGAGAGAAAGTGACGAATTCAAAACCAAAAGAGAGAGAAAGTGACGAATCTAGGAAAAAAAAATCGCTAATTTGATTTAAGGACACTTTTGGAATTTTAACCCATTACCCCACTTTCCACCTCATACATTTAACTATTTTCTAATAACTTTCTAAACATTTGCTAAATCTCAAACGTTAAGATTAAGATGACTTAGTTAGTTACAATTTTTTTTTTTTTTTAGTTATTGACGATAAAAATGCTCAATGTTTTTCTTTTGTTGCAATTTAATACTCATTTTTTAAAAGTTGCGGAAAAAATACTCAATGTTACAATATTCTTCTTCCGTTAGTACATGTCCGTTAAAATTGATGAAAAATACACATATAAGAGCAAAGTAAAAAACAAATATAATTTTTTATAATATTTAAAAAAAAATTAAAAAATTGTTCTCTCTCTTTTCTTGGCTTAAATCGTTTT
Source organism: Urtica dioica subsp. dioica (assembly GCF_054948205.1). Taxonomy (NCBI): domain Eukaryota; kingdom Viridiplantae; phylum Streptophyta; class Magnoliopsida; order Rosales; family Urticaceae; genus Urtica; species Urtica dioica. Next base: position 44,989,094 of record NC_142759.1, on the reverse strand, counting down.
CCCCTCCAACGCTTGTTTGTTTATTTTAATATTTATATACTGAAAACGCTTAAATAATCTTTATTTGTATATAAATTATGAATATATTAAAGTAACATTAATTAAAGAGTTAAAAATACTTTATTTCTTTTTTAATTTAAAATTATATATTTTTTACAGCATTAAAAAAATAAAAATTTATCATAAATATACATGATCATGGAGAGAGAGAGAGAGAGAGAGAGAGAGAGAGAGAGACATTATTTTTTTTAACATAATTAAAAAAATTATGCTTACTTTTAATTTTGTTCACTTAAATGGCTTACAAGTGTATTTTCATCTATTTTAAAATACATGTACTGACGGAGAAATGATATTGTAACATTGAGTATTTTTCACGCTACTTTTAAAAAATGATTATTAAACTGCAACAAATCCAAAAAAAATTGAGCATTTTTGCCGCTAATAGCTCTTTTTTTTCCTTTCTTTGTTTTCGTGTGTTTTAGATTCTGCTTCCGAAAAAAATGTTTTTTTTTTTCAAAAGGACAATTAAGCCAATAGCGCAGTAGCTCACCATCCTTTTGAATAGTTAATTTAATTAACTTCGGTTTGGTGGGCTATTTTCCTAATAAAATGAAACTTGAGCTAGATCCCTAAAATGAGATAGAGGATATAGGCTTGTTGCAACAAATACTTGTTTTTCAAAAGCAGACGGGTGTTTGGTAAACTGTTTTTAAAATAGTTTTGCTAATAGCAAAAGCAGATTTAGCGTTTGGTAAAATATATATAATTATAAAAAAAATACAAAAATAGACATTTCTTGAAGGCAATAAAAAAAGATTAATATATAAATAAAATTATAATTATTAATTGAAAGATAGAAATAATATATATATATATATATAAAATATAATAAGCCACAATGCAAAATTACTATTCATAGACTATTAATCTTATTCTTAACCAATAATTTCATGTCACCTCACCTCATCTCTCTCTCTCTCTCTCTCTCTCTCTCTCTCTCTCTATTCATTACAACGCACGGACTCTAAATGCAACCAATAGGCAATAGATAACACGTGTCCATTATTAATTGTCCATACTTCATGTTCAAACAAATATGTGTGATTGTCTCTATTCCAATTGAACAACAAATATATTGGATATATTGAATGGAATATTTGACCTAAAATTAAAGCTTTCCTTATGAATCTCATTTGTAAATTTATTCAATCAAATGTTTACAGTTTTGTAGCTTTTATCAAGAAAGAGGCACATAATAGAGTGGTGAAAAAAATATATGTATTTTTTTGGTTAGTTTATTGCCCTTTTTTTTAAACTGCTCTTGGGAATGATCATGGTCACAAAAACAGAGAAATGTTGGACCTTGGTAAGAAGTTTAAAAATTCACTTGACCTTCTCTTTTTATGAGCATATTTTAATTATTTACTAATTACAACTACAAACACCACGTGCGAAACACGTGTTTCAGACTAGTATATATATATATATATATATATATATGTGTGTGTGTGTGTGTGTGTGTGTGTGTGTGTGTATGAGACCCATATTTTAGATGTTTTGTATAAAGTATTAACATTAAGACTAACTATATATATTAATATTATTTTCTGAATTTATAATCAGTGTTCAATTTTAACACACATATAAGTGATAATTTAAAATATTACAACTACGGACTTGTAAATTCTTAAAATTTACAATTCATAATACAATTAGAATTAAAATAAAAAATATTGTTACTTGACCACTAAAATATGCGCACAGTCTTATATCAAAAGAAAACAAAATTTTGACATTTAATTGTGTTTAATTATTAAGGATCGGATTATAATTCAACATAACATAGAAAATAATTTTTTTCAAAAGCTATGAAAATCTTGTTTTTCTATTTTCTTCTATATTTTGAAAAAACACTTTTCAATTGTACAAAAAGCTATTTTATCAAACACTTTAATTTGGTTGGACTAAAAAAAATAAAAAATAAAAAACACATTTTTTGAAGTGTGTATCTGCTTACCGTACCGTAGGAGAAAAGTATTCTCATAAAGCAGGATCTCTTTTTAGGTTGTCAATTTCTAGGTTGTCAATTTCTTTCAAGGTAATTTGACTCGGTAATATATCTAAGTTTTTAGTTTAGTCATGAAGAACTGTTCAACTAGCTCAATTGAGTGACAATATTTATTTTATTGTTGATACCTAAAGTATGTAAAATTCAAAATAATAATAATTATGTATAAATTTCCATATTAAAATAATTTATCTTTATAATATAAAAATTATCTAATAAAAAGCTTAACGAGAAAACTATTTGGAACCGTAAAAAATAACTAACACAAATTTTAAATGAAATGTGAGGTCTTAGAACCATAAAAAATAAAAATAAAAAATAAAATAAAGGATTTTGGTATAATTTTTTCAGCTTTTAAGGGTCCCATTTTCTGTATAAAAAATAAGACGATAGATGATCCTGTTTTCAGTGTTTTATATAACCAAATTTATCAGCATTAAAATTTTCGTCAAGAGTCGATTTTTTTGTTGTTGTAGAAAATAAATTGCCATTTATAAATATATACGGATATGGAAACAATTTGTTATTTATAAATCTTTACAGCTGTTAAAATGTTACTATAATGGAAAAAAGAGCCCGGGTGCATTCTATTTTATCCTTCTTCTAGTTAATGAAAATGAAAACAAAAGTCAATCCACACAGTTGGAACTCCTGAACTGGCTACACAGTTTGATTTCGATAGTCATTAATGAGAAGTCAACGTTCAATCTTGTTAATGTTTTCCATTCTTGTTTATTATAATTATTATTTATTTGAAACTTTGCTTTGGGTAATTGGAAAAATATAATTAATAAGAGATTTATAAAAGCAGCCAACTAGCAACCAGAAACTGGTTCTCATTGAGCCGGCACACACAAACACAATAATTGATTTCTTTCTTTTTACTATTTCTTTTTCAATTATCTTACTTGCATGAACGTCATATACATAATAAGACAAAGACCGTTTTAAATGCAGTTTAAATAAGACATTGTAGTTCGATTCTTATAGGTTCTAAATGCCGATTTCGTTGCCGTTTCAAACCTCTTGATTTACGGAAAATCGACAAGTCGATGAAAAATCGAATGAAAAAAAATGTGAAAAAAACATTTGATATGCCGTTTTCAAATGCCGTTTTCCATAAAAAAAAATAAATAAATAAATAAATAATAACCGACAAACCGATCGAAAACTGAATGAAAAAAATGTAGCAAAATATATTTAAAACATATACATGTAATACATACATATATTTTTTAATTTTTAAACATATATAAAGAAAATACATTCTGTATATAATCTTTTTTTAATAGAAAATTGTATATATATATATATATAATATTTTATAAATGTGTGCTATTAATGTATGTAATATTTTTTATAATTTGTTTTTTAAAAAAACGACAGCAAAAAACGATAGCAAAAAAAGAAAATGACAGCAAAAAATAAAATAAAAAAAACAAAATTACAGGAAAAAATAAGAAACGACAGCAAAAATGACGGACGACGAAAATCGACGAAAAACGGCGAAAAACGACGACGAAACGAAAAAAAAAACTGCATTTGTCGACCAGACACCTTCCGGCAGCGGCTTTTTCGCCAAAAATCGTCGACATTTAGAACCATTTGAAATCATGCTTGACTAAGCTTGCACGCACTCAGCTAAATTTTATTTCTGAATTTCAAAATAAATAATGATTTGATGTTAACTAAAAAGGACATTATAGTAGTAGCTAACATAGTTTAATTGTTAATTTCACACCATCTCCAAAATGAAGGTCGATGTTTCAATCGTCACTAGCAACAAAGCTGTCTTAAAAAAAAGACATTAGAGTTATTAATTACCATAAGCGAAAAAAAACCTTTGATTATAATTGTCACATGTAAAAAGGGAGTTAAAACTTAAAATTATGTTGGTCTCTTCGGGAATCAGTTTGTGGGTCCCACTAGTCCCTACGTGTCAAACTGTCAATGCACTATGTATAATATACGCGTAAAGAAACCATAATTTGACTAATTCCAATTTTGTCTATTATCTATCACAAATTATAAATAGTGGTGGTGTTTTGTTGTTCCTATCATTCATTTGTTCTTTCATATTCTTTTAGATAAATTTATAAATTTTGTCAAATGTGTTGGATCCTGTTCATGCTTAGTTTGGCAAAACAATTTGTTCAAGAGACGACCTGCAAAAAGTTGTGATCAAGATCCAAGTCACTTAAAGTCACATGTTTCCATGGTTTTGAAAGACTGCCATATTCTAAAATGGTATATCAATATAGCTGCAATTCTAATGCTATCAAAATTTGATGCTATCAATTCTGGATAATACATATCATATCAGTAAACAAAAATATCTTCACAAAACAAAATATGAATAGATTTATACATATCTATACATCGAACACATAGAGCTCATTTTTTCTTACAGAGAGAGTCGTTGATGGATTTCGGCCGTGTGAATCTCTTACAAGGAATTCTAAGTCGTTTCTTAGTCGTGTGGTGGGTTATGAAACTGAACAAAAGTACAAATCTCTATTCTGCAATGTGTACCATGAAAAAGAACAATATGAATCATCTCAAATAATTTCAGAGAACCACATAATTTCATGCCCAAACTCTTATCTTTGAAAGTGATAATATATCAATTCAACTTAGAATAAAAGAACAAAAAAAATTTCATTCATAAACTCTCGTCTTCGAACGATATTCAAAGTTTCAAACTTCCAAACTAATAATAAAAATCAAAGAATCATATTATTGAACCTGATTTGATTTCACGATGTTCAACCCTCAAGCGAAGATCTACTTTGGGAAATGGAGGTTGGAGGCGGATTGTGAATTGAAATGATTGGAAAAGAAAAATCTAGGTTAGACTTTGAGAGGGAAAAAAATTGAGCAAAAAAATTATATGGTATCGATCGAATACTAGGTGAAGAGAAATAGGGCTTACCTCGGGTTAGGTCGGTGTGACCCACGGTATCGGCGACGAGGACCGAATCCGTCCGACGAACGCCTTCGGTTCGGTTCAGTGCAATTCAAAACTGATAGAGTCTTTACGGGTCGACTTCGTCGGATCAGCGGAGTGGGTTGGAGGGCCGGTTTACTCGATTCATCGGTTTCGTGTCACAACCCTAATATTTTTAAGTTATAGTCTGACAATATTAGTTATGAGATGATAAATATATTTCTCATAGGAAATAAAGATACATTTTTTTTGCACGCTCTCATTCTTCCTCTCCTGCTATCTCTCGATATCTCTCACCCATATTCCTCTCTTTTTATTATTTTTTCCAAAAACTCTATGAATAAAAAGATATATTCCCTTTTTGTTCTCGAGTTCTAAGAGCGTTAGAGACTAATTTTCCATCATCTTTAAGGAATTTCGGTATGTAATTTGTGATCCTTCTCAAATTAATTTAGAGATTTGTTAGTAACTAGCCTTATTAAACAGGGTGATTTAAAATAATAGCCCACTTATTAATGTATTTAGGAAAATAACCAATATTAATTTGAGTTACCAAAATTGCCCTTTTTACCAAATTGATCTCTCTCATGCTTAATACAACTGTCCATTCCAACCACCTATGGGGAGCTAGCCATGGAGGAGATTCACCATCTCCGTCGCCGGAGCAAGAATCATACACATGGCAAAGATCGTGGACGACCGAGTTCGACGATCGGAAGAGAAGAGCGATTTCGCTGAGCGAGATGCACCGGAGATGCTCGGTGATGGCGATCCACGCCGGTGTTAGGAATTCTTGCCCATGAGAAGATTTTATTTTGTAATTCTTGTTGAAATTATTAATAAAATAAAGTTCGACATTTATTATCTATTTGAATTGAAAGCGGTTATTTCTTATAAAATATTTATCAAACATTCATCAATCCGTAATCTCCGTATTAAACTGAACAGCATGCTGGGCATCCGAGTTCGGACGGTGAACTAAAACATGGTCAATAATTAATTCATGCCTGGATAGCTGAATCTAAAATCATATATGTGGAACAGGAGTGAAGGTTGATCACTTAGTGGGAGTATTATGCACTTGTGATAAGACCTGGACAGACTTTGGTTGTAGATGTGTCGTTTAAGTACCGTTACAACACACTAGCCGGGGTTGCTTATGATGGTCACGGTGAGACTTGATCTAAATCCTGAAATGATCATGGACTTCTAGGTCATATTGCCGGGTTCTTTGACTCATTTCGTTAAAGGCTACTAAGACGCTGATTAAACTTATGTCTTGGGAATCCGGAATATGATCTGAGCGGAAAATGATTCACAGATACGGAAATCTAGCCTTCCTGAAAGAAGGTAAATGTTCACTCACCTAAGGGTTGATTCTAGAACCGATAGATTGCGCGCACTTCTAAAGTAAGTAACGTTCGAAAGAATCTATTCGCTGGGGAAGCAACGGTGCTTAGGGAATATAAGTATCAAGAAAGGTATAACGGAGTAATTCACCTTTCTCGATATGGGTTGAACCTGGAGGATCTTGATCACGAACTAACTATATCAATGGACACTCGTCACGATGAGTAATATAATTCTAGTATAAAGGAGGGTTCAGTCTTGGCTTACATAGTGGAGTATTTGACCAAGATTAAACGAATCGTTTGAAAAAGAGAAATGACTATTTCGTATTTTTTATCGGATTTGTTAAGCTCCTATTACTAGGTCCATAGTCCCCGATCCGGCTCTGATAAAGACGGATAAGAACTCTCTGGTAATAATAAATATTATTATTACAATCTCACCGCTGTAAAATTGTTTAGCATCATTCATTCAGAAATTTGTCTATTTTCCGAATTAAATATTTATTGTTGGATCAAGTAAATAATTAATTGAATTTTAAGTTGGGTCTTATGGACACTGTAAAATTCGAAATTCCTTGGCTCAATACCATCAATGTGGGCACCTACTTTGGAAAGATAATACCTCATATTCTCTCTTTAATTAGTTGCTAGATTTGTGGATAAGAAATCAGGTAACTGATCAAATAAGAGAGAGAATAACAATGGTAGAGATATTTTCTCCATTAAATAAGGAAATAAGATATTATCATTTATTCTCTCTCATAATTAATTTCCTAATACCTAGGAGAATAATAATGATAGAGATATTCTCACCATTAAATAAGAAAATAAGATATTTCTTGATTATTCTCAAATATCTAGATTCCTTATATATAGGAGAAAAATAAAGAAATATAATATCCTAGATTATGATCTGATGGATGAGAGAAAAGGTAGGATTTGTAATCAAAATCCAACGGTTCATGCTTAACTACAAAATAGGAAAGAATAAAGGAGAATAAAATATAACTCGGAGATTCCTAGAATATCTCATTTATACCACTATAAACAGGGGTCTAAGAGATAGCAAAAATGACTCAAGCTGATAGCTAAAAATTTCGACCAACTCCCATGTGTTGGACGAAATTATCTCTCTCTCTCTCTCTCTCTCTCTCTCTCTCCATTTCCCTTGGAATTCCTTTATTCCATTCTCATAAACATGGTACGATCTGAAATCATAAATCAGATTCGTAATGAGATTCAGAGTGTGCCCACGCTATCTTCTTATTCATCTCGAACATTACGTTTCGGAAGACTACGATGTCATCTTCTGAGTATCATACGACAGGAGTACTAAAGCCATTCCCGGAGTTCTGATCGTGGAAGATAAAGCTTGAAGAAGGAGTCGGAGGAACTCGGAACGAAAGGTTGAAGAACGCATTGAAGATTAGGTAGCTAAGGAGAAACCCGTAAGTTTTTCCTAATGATTCTTCTGTTTAATTTGGTTGCTTGATATTGCTCTCATGCCTATATTTATTAAAGTAAATCTAGATCTTGTTATATAATCAATATTATATAGCTCTTGTTACAGTAATTGATTTTCCGCATGGTTATGTGGGTGCATAATCACCAACAGCAGCATCCTTCGGTGCCCTCCAGTTCATCTTGGGACACGCCGCGCCATTGAGAGCCTCGACCGAGGCTTTCGCGACAAGCTCGTGCTCTGGAACCGATGGCAGTTTTGGTCCGTCGTCAGAGCCGTCGGAGAGCTGATGGTCGCTATCTATGTCGGGGTTGCAGACACTGTTGGGAAGAACGTCGTCGTCGGCGACAGAGACGAGAAAGAGAAATGGCTTGAAGTCGTCAAGGAGATAGTCCATGAAGAGTTCAGTTAAGCGATGGAATCGTCTAATAGTGAAAATCTTGAATTTCACTCGTGTTCGGTTTGATTTTGGGCTATTTACCCAATTAAACTCATAATTAGGCTATTATTTTAAAAGATGGACCTAATATGGGCTAGATAGCTAGCCTGTCATTAATTTATTATTTTGTTTGTTGTTTTATTTTTTACTGAGTTTTTAGATCAAAAGTATATGTCTAGTTTGTATCCGATAAAAATCGTTTCTTAAAACACTTATGGTGATTTCAAATTTATTATTTTGCATTGATTCTTTTTGGAAAAGCTAGTTTTACATGTATTTTGTTTAAAACTTAAATCAAATAATATTTTTTTTATCATACACACAGTATTTTAGGATTATTTTCAAATTAGTGCGCAGACTTGTTTCACAGGTTCCGACCTAATTTCAATATATGATTTCAAACGTTTTACGCTCTTTAGCATTATGTATCTTCTTTTAAAAAATATAATTTATTTTTGGTTTCGATGAACAAAATTTACGTTTCAGCTGTTTCAAAAACGATGCGCATACAGTTTTGGGCACAAATTTTAAAATAAGATTTTATACTTGTTTTATTTTTAGTAAATGGTTCAAGAGTGTTTTTGGCAGTGATTCCTTCGCAAAAATTACCGAAATAATTTTTTTTATTTACTGAAATTTTTATAAAAGTTTTTTTTTTTTTTTTTTTTCAGAGTTTTAGTTTTTCTCGAAACCCTAATAGCCAATGGTATTTTAGTAATTTCATGTTGAATCTTGTTTCTGAAACTTTCCTAAACCTAGACCGTGTCTTTGATTGATTTCTTAGTTGACTTGTAATAGCCTATTGTCCCGATTAGGTTTTGAGTCAAGTAAAGCTTCCAATTCCGTCTTCGACCAAAAAGCTTTACTCTCGAATCATCAATTGTAAAAAGAATCTTACTGCAACACTTATTAGTTCCAAAAAAAAAAAATACGATGACTATATGATCTGAATTAGCTAGTTATCTATTTTAGAATGGTTATTGTGCGATTGTTTGGATATCTGTGGTATGATATAATATGGTATGGTATGATAGGGTATGAGTGATATGGTATGATAGGTAGAGTTGGTGATATGATATGTTATGTGATAATATGTTATAAATTAGAATATTTATAACATGTTTTTATTTCTAATTATGTTATCATGTAAATTTATATCATATGTCATTCATGCATGATTAAAAAAAATACATTTTTAGCTAATTAGTCAAAGATGACATATTTTATTATTTATATTGACAAATAAAAACACAAACAAAAATGTTTTTTTATGAAAGAACAAAAATACTCTCATTAATAAATTGATACCAAATATAAACTAATAAAAATTAGAATAAATGAAAAATAAATAAAATAAGACATAAACCATGTCTATTTGAAACAAGAAAAACACGACTGATTAAGCCAATTGAAACATAATAATTTTATTTTAACCACCGTTTCAAAAAACAAAAAAAAAACCTTCAAGATGACGTGGCAAGTTAAATCATATAGTTTTTTTTACCTAACTACCTTTGGGTAGGACTGACTATGGATCTGTTTGGTTCGGTTTTTGCCATTTTTATATCTGAATATGAATATTTTGTTTTTTAAAATTTGGTCCAATAACTAGTCCAGCTTAATTATTCTAAAACTTAAATTCGGTTATCCGGTTTCTTGAATCCAATATCCAATTTTAATATCAAATTTTCAAAATTTGGTTATCCGGTTCTTTAAAATCCGGATTTAGTTTTATAACCAGTTTAAAGAAACCAGTTATCTAAATCTTTCCATAATCATTTTGAAACTATTTTTTAAATCCATTATGATGATCAAAATACGAGTAAAATTGAGTCATATAATGCTCTAAATAATACTCCATACTCTAAAATTGCATGACAAGTAAAATCCAAAGGGACACCCCGTCTTCACGAATCCAAACGCTCTTGTCTCCAACTACCTAAATGTGAAAATGTCATAATATAAAAATTATAAATTACAACACGATCATAATAAAGTAAACATATGTGTAACATCAATAACATTACCTTGAAAGATAACATAATCAAGTTGTAGTGATAGTAGGAGTTGTTGATAAACGAGAAACCTATTCTTCTACGATAACTCAACCATCAACTATATATTATGACATGAAGTTAGAATAAATTAGTTTTAATAAATAAATTGCAAACACACTTATTAAATAAAATAACAAATTAATAGACTTATCCAAAACAACTTGTTTACAATAATTTAGTGCTTCCACTTCATCCATATATTTTCGAGAGACAACTGGATATTTGTACGAGCTCAACCAATTTTTTGGTGCAAATCAACACTCATTTCTTGGAGACAAAGTGCTTCGAAAAATGATCTAGAATACAACCGCTTGTGGAGAATGTCGATTCGGAAGCAACTGTTGACACTAGAGCAGCAAAAACATATATATGAAGGTTAATTTTATTTGCTATGGTAGTTAATAATATTAATTGTTAAGGGTATTTTTGGAATATTAAAAAGTTATTCTAACAAATTGGTTATTCTCCTAAATATAGTAATAGTTCGGCTAGTATTTTGAATAAGGTGGACTGTTTGGGCTAGTTACTTAGCCCGCCCTATTATATAAGTATGCCAAAAATCTGAAACTGATAACCGAGCAGATCCAAAACCGAAAATCGCGTCAACTTTGCCCGTTTGGGTGTATTTCATGGATCATAGATTTCCCAAATTTCACTAGTAAAGATATTCGGTCAAATTTCTCGCCCACTTTTGCTTGGATATATTTTTCCCTTCTCATCATGAATCATGTATAGTAAGTCTCGATCGGCTTCTCTTATCTTGATTGCTTTTGCTTCATTGTTTCTCGAAAATTGTTATTTAATTTGTGAATTCGCTAGATTCCATTTCTTTTACTGTTTTGCAAGTATATGATGTTTTTTTTGTTTTACTTTGTTGTGTTTTTCCCCTTTGTTTTTCAGACATGGTTATAAATGTTGAGGATTAAATTCTGAGATTTATTCTAATAACATATTAGTGGTGTATCCAAGCAATGTGATTTAAATTTTTAGGGTTTCTGAATTAGGTGTGAAAAATTTGAAGTTAAATTGGAGTTCCCATGCTTTTTAGGGTTTTGTGGATTTGGGCTCGGGATTTTGGTTGGATTTCAGATCGATTGTTGATTCTCTTAATGTCGTTGAGTTATAGGTTTTTGTTTTGAAATCGCGTTCACTAAATACTAATAAATTTTGGATTAGTGATTTTTTCTTCCTGATTTGCGTATATTTAATAATCGCCTGACTACTATTAATTTGTTTTCATTTTTCCTGCAGCTATTTCAGCAAGTGAAATTCTCAAGGACTTTAACGTTTTCTTTTAATTATGCATAGGTTGCATAATATATTTAGTTATTGTTTGTATTTTTAGGATTCATCATTTTTGTTGGGTAGTATATATTTTCGGGTAGTGTTCAGCCTACAATAACCATCATAAATACTCTATATGTATGTATGATTTTAATTATTTATGAGTAAACTTTTTGTTTCTTAACGTATTTAATAAAAAGTGAGTACTATTAACTATTAAAAATCATTATAAAGAAGCAAAAAAGACTAGTTATTATAAAACATAATGGTATAAGCTACTCTTAATAACTTTTTTTAAAAAGACTTTTATATACTACTATTAAACAAACAAACAAACAAACATAAAGAAAGAAAAATAAAAAATATAAATATAAATAAAAATAAAGTCAAATACTAATTAAAAATTTCCATGTAATTAATTAATTAGTTTATTTTTTTTTAATTTAAAATCCGTCAAGGGGTATTTTTTTTTTGTCTTTTTTAGTTGGTCAATAATTTAAGGGGCTAATTTTAATTATCAATCGAACGCTGGCTAAAATAAAAAATTTGGACATTTCAAATAAAAATATTTAACTACACTGACCTTAAAATTAGCTAAACGCGAATTTAAACTTTATGAAGTCTAAGATTTTAAATATCATCTCTTAATCTTATAAGAGTGTGCAAGTAATTGCTAGAATTAAAAAAAAATCATAGAAATTAATTGAAAAATAGTGTCCTATTTATTGATATGATTATCTAATTCTATTCACGTCGTAGATTATCGTCTAAGAATATCATGTGCTAGAGAGACGGATGCTCATATGTTAGGGCCAATTAGGTTAGTAGTGCAATAACTCATCCTCTTTTTACAAAATAGCCAAAATTTTATTTTATTTTAAAAAATAGCACACCGGACTCGCAATAAATTAATTAACTAAAAAGAATTTAATTTATTAAAGAAGATTGGATAGTTGCACCAAATTCTTGCATATATTATATATCATTATAGTCGCATAGAACTAAGACCAATGTTGTTACATTTAAGATTACGGTCCTACTGAAAAACAGAACATGGTCAAGTTGGAGATGGCATTATTTTAATAAAATTTTCTTGTATAAGAAACATTTCCATTAAATGTAACACGATGTAGTATGTATGCTTGAATAGAGATTGGACATTGACACACTACAATTTTTACTTAATAACCGCTACACCTTTAATATATACAGAGGGCCCGATTGGAACTATCTTATATGAAGAAAAAAAAATTACTATTAGTTCGTTTTCAATATTTACATAATTGCAGTTAATATTCTGATTTTTAGCAGAAACAAACCTTCTTACAACCAGAGCAATACAAGAGTGAATTTTAAACATCTGAATCAGTGACTCATTTAGTAAGGGGAAAATAACACATTTATACCATGTGTTTTAGTGAAATGTCGAGTTTAACCCTCAGTTTTCAAAAATGTCGAGTTCATACCCTCTGTTTAACTAAAATGACGAAATTATACTCTGAAATGAATAACAGCGTCACATATCTCCCTTTCATTGATATTAACTCTTATATAAGAAAAATCGAATCAAATCTAAATCAGTACCCTAATTTCCAAATTCTCAATTTTGAAATAAAAATAGCCTTAAATTGAAATTAAATAATAAAACTCATACCGCCTAAGAAATGACTTCATTCCGTGTTCGAATTGTAACTCTAAATCTTGGATTCTCTGTTCGAATATGCGATTTTGATGACTATCAACTATCGATGTTTACCCCTTTGCCTCTTTCTGTGTTCTTCACGATTAAGAAATTGTTGTTTATTTTTTAGTTTTTAAATAAATTACATATATGACGCGAATGAATAAAGATAATTGGTGTTTATATTATAAATATTATAGTCAACGGCAATGAAAAGTCAATAAAAAGAATATTTGTGACACTGTTGTCTATTTCAGGGTATAATTTCGTCATTTTAGTTAAACAGATGGTATAATTTCGTCATTTTAGTTAAACAGAGGGTATGAACTCGACATTTTTGAAAATCGAGGGTTAAACTCGACATTTCACTAAAACACAGGGTATAAATGTGTTATTTTCCCTTTAGTAAGCCATAGCGGTGACCACTGACGAAGCTACATGGGAGGTGAGGGGGGACTTGATTTTTTTTTTCTTTGAGGTTTATTTATTTAAACAAAAATAAGGTATAGTTTATTTAGTGCTATTGAAAAATACCTTAAGGTTAACTTTGTAGCCGATTATTTTTTGTTTATTTCTTATGTTTTATACAACAATTATCTAAAAAATAATTTGAATTCTTTTTCACTTAAAATGTTCGATTAACTCGAAACAATTTTTTTGTTGTTAAAATTAGATATTTGTACTAGAAACTCGAGCGCTTGATGGATAATATTTGTATATGTACCACTTGTTTTTTTTTGAGAGATATGTACCACTTGTTCGATTTAGACAAAATTATATAAAAAAAAGATTATCTCGGAATTTGAATTTTCTCCTTTTAGATATCTAGAGTGCAAAACTTTCGAGTGTGTCACTATGTGGCTATCCAAGCTTATTGAGCCTGTAAAAAACAAAGCGTTAATAACAATAAAATGATGATTTGGTAATCTGGTGAGGCTTTAGTGTTTCATGACCAACCTACAGGTAAAACTCAAGTCTCAAAGTGAAAGTCACGGAGAGACCTTTCAGAAGCAATTTTTGGTTCAACTACCAACATAGCTCTTCTTGAAATGAACACAAATACCAAAATTATTTCACTTTCTTTCATAAATAATTAAACGACACTGAGGTTTCGGTTCTGTAGATCAGAGTTAGCCAAATCCTAACTAAATATCACCGGCGTTGTTATATTCTTTTTTAATCATGAACCAGTATGGTAAAAATGCCTGAATAATATAAAACTTTGAAGCAACGCTCAAATATTATCTTCCTTGATTACAAAATACAACAATCCTAGCATATCATACAGCTCTACAGATCTCGGGTGAGAACGGTCCCACGAAACAAACGTATGAACACCGCAGCCGATCTCGACCCAGCTAAGCCCCGGAGAAAGTCTGGGCCTGCAATTCCTCGCCATCAACCTGCGGATCCGCGCTACTTCGTCCCACCGGCCCTCTGAGGAATACACGTTCGATAACGCCACGTAATTCACGGAAACGCTCGGTTCCGACGCGAAGAGCTCGTCCGCGGCCCGTTGGGCCAGTCCCGAGCCTCTCCCGTGGGCCCCGCACGCCCCGAGGAAGGCCTCGAGGGCGTTCCCTCGGGCCTCGGACGGTATCCGGCCCAGGACGTTAAAGGCTTCGTCTAAAAGCCCGGCTCTCCCGAGGAGGTCCACGAGGCACGTGTAGTGCTCTTGGCTCGGCTCGATCCGGTATTTCTCGGTCATGGCCTCGAAGTATTCGAGGCCTCGTTTCACTAGCCCCCCGTGGCTGCAAGCCGAGAGGGCCCCGAGAAACGCGATCTTATCGGGCTTTATTCCCCGGTGCAACATTTCCTCGAAATGCTGGGCCGATTGTAGAGAGAGACCGTGGAACGCGCAGGCGAAGATTATCGAGGTCCATGTGATTAGGTCTGGCTCGACGGCTGACCCAAAACATCGGTACACGCCAGAGATGTCGCCGGACTTTGAGTACGCATTGATCATCGCGTTGTTGACTGATGAAAACGAGTCGAACCCCGATTTGACCAAGCGGGCGTGGATTTGCTTTAGGTCGTTGCCCATGCCCGAGTTTCCACACGAGCTCATCGCGCTGGAAAGGGTAAATTCGTCCGGAGGAGAGATATTTTCACGGAGCAATTCTCGGAAGAGTCTGATCGATTCCTTTCCTTCTCCGTGGTGTTTGTACCCGGAAATCATGGTGTTCCAAGTGACGGTGTTTTTTTCGGTCTCCATTTCGTCGAACGCCCTGCGAGCTTCAATTAGGGTTTCGCTCTTCTTCGAGTACGAATCTACGAGCGCGGTTTTCACCATCACATCATCGTCGAGACAGAGTTTGATCGCAATCGCGTGGACTTGGTTTCTGATTTCGCGATCGCACGAGCTTATGATGTCTGTGAGAGTGAATTCGTCGCCGGAGAAACTACTCTCCAACCGCATCGAATTGAAGACTCTGATCGCTTCATAGGGCAAGTGATTAAAAGCATAGCAATACACCATCACATTCCACAGAACCAAGTCTCTAACCGACACATCTTCGAACGTTTGCCTTGAGTTTTTGACCAATCCGAGTTTCCCGTACATATGCACGAGAGCGGTTCCGACGAAGCAGTTACGAGCGAACCCGATTTTCAGAACAAAGCAGTGAAGTTGCTTTCCGGGCTCGATCGCGATCGATTCGGCGCACGATCGGAACAGAGAGTTGAATGTTATATCGTCCGGGTTCGATGATTCGATCAACATTCTTCTGAAATAGGAAAACCCGAGAGTGAGATTAGACTCGCAGTCGCTTCCTGCGCAAATAAGCGTGTTCCAAACCACGACGTTTCTGTCTGTCATTTCGTCGAGCATTTGGTGTGCTTCTTTGAGCTCGTGACATTTTACGTACATGCTGATTATCTGACCCTGAAAATACACGTTGTTACACAATCCAGTTTTTACCAAGTGCCCGTGTAACTGTTTTCCCTCGCGGAGAAATACCAATTTCGCCGAGATTTTGAGGGCTTTGGAGTAAACGGAATGAACAGGGCACGAGCGTTGGAGGTGGGTCAATTCGCGAGGTGAGAAGAAGGTTTTGAGTCGACTCGGATGGAGAGATAAAGACGTTTGGTGAGATGAGACGGTGATGGTTTCAGTTGGAGCCTTAAGTTTTGGCCGGGAAATTAACCGTTGGTTGAAATGGACGGTGGAGATTGGAGACAAACGGGTTTTGGATAACATGTTGATTTTTACCACTTTTTTTTTTTTTTTTTTTTTTGCTTCTTTATTAATAAAAGAAAAAAAATATAACTGTAAAGTTCCCCTTTTAGCTATTTTTACTTGATCGTGTAAAGTAAAAAACAGATTTTGTTATAAGTTAATAGAAAAAAATATAACTTCGGGAAAAATATCACAAAAATAATCTATAAATATTGTTTGCCAAACTAAATTTATTGCCAACTCAAATAGGCAAACTCATCTACGTAAGTTTTGAGTTATGGGCATACATAGAATCAGGGGACGAAGCCAGGGGCTAATTTGTAAAAATAAATTCAGGAGGGACTAATTTGTAAATTTTAAGAGTAAAAAATTATAAAAATAAAATAAAAAATGGATAAAAAGTACAATTTTTTTTTAAGGGGGGCTATAGCCCCTCCTCATATACACATGGCTTCGTGCCTGCATAGAACTAAAATAATCTATAACATGTTGATTTTTTTTTTTTTTAGGGAGAGGACAATATTAATCAATGATATAAGAGCATATATATATATATATATATATATATATATATATATATATATAAATATATAAATATTGAAGGCTGAAAAATATAAGAATATATTATATTACCACACAAACACACTTTATAATTAAACAAATATGAGCAATACATACGACGAAATTCGATCACGCGTCTTACTCGTATGAGGAGAATTAGTAGTATCACTTACCTTAAGCAAACTTGAGTATATTGAATTGTTATAAGAAGAAAAGTTATCTTTCATGTATTATAGCTAAATGCAATTAATATATAGGGCAATTAGGCCAATAGTCTAATAGTTTTCCCTCATTTCAAAAAATATTCAAAGTTTTATTTTATAAGAAAATAGTTTATCAGATCTGCAGTAAATTAATTAACTAAATAATAAATTTAATTTAATATTTAGTTAATTAATTTACTGCGGGATTGGTGTGATAAGTCCAACCGCATGGCAGCTTCTCCTCGCGCCACACGTGCACAGGTGGCCCATCCGGTTTGTGACACGTATCTCTTAAAACAACCCCTCTTTACTATTTTCTTTCAATCTCGTCCCTTATTTGTTGCACATAAGTCCTTCCAAAAATAAAACCTCTCAATCTTGTCCTTAATTAATTGAAAATAATCTTGAAAAATAACCGAGAAAATTATTATTATTTCCCGTTATCTTGAATATATTTAAGGGATCTCGGGATTTAATTTTTACTCTCGAGATTTTTAAATCTCCGAGCATGTTCCGAATAATTTTATTCAGAAAGTAATATCCAGTTTACTCGAATATTCTTATTCCAAAATTTCGTCAACCTTAAATATTATTATTATTTCTCAAGATATTTAAAATTTAAGGACGTCTCATATGCAATAAGAATTTGAAATAAAACTCCTCTATTTTATTCAAATTCACAAGTCGAGCGTTTACAAAAGTTTATACATTACATAGGCAGTCTCATGTACTTTATGAGTTGTACGAGACCTGATTTGGCCTAACTGTTGTTAGACTAACTCGATATACGAGTAATCCAAGTGCTGAACACTGGAAATCAATCAAGAAGGTACTGAGGTATCTACGATTCACTCGTGATTATGGTCTATACTATATAAGATATCCTGAAGTCATTGAAGGTTACACTGATGCGAGTTTGATATCTGATATTCAAGATTTTAAAGCCACTAGTGGAATGTATTCACTCTGGGAGGTGCAGCTATATCTTGGAAATCCTCCAAACAAACTGTGATAGCTAGATCCACGATGGAATCTGAGTTTGTTGTGTTGGATAAATGTGGCGAAGAAGCTGGATGTCTTAGGAACTTCGTGGAAGATATTCCTGATTGGACTATACCCGTCTTGCAATATGTGTATATTGTGATAACCAATCTCCTACTGGTAGAGCACATAGTGTGATGTATAATGGTAAGTCTAGGCATATCCGTCGACGACATAATACCGTTAGACAACTTCTCTCGTCTAGAGTCATAAATATTGACTATGTTAAGTCCAAAGAGAACATTGCGGATCCACTAACCAAAGGGTTAGATAGGGACCTAGTAGAGAAGACATCTAAAGGAATGAGACTAAAGCCCATGATAAATAAAGCCAAGGCAAAGGAAACCCAACCATGATGACTGGAGATCCTAAGATCTTGGTTCAAAGGGACGACCTAACTGTCAATGGCTAAGTGGGGTCATTGTGGGGAAAAACCCCCCGATCATATTCCTATTAATACAGTGATTCTCGTACGAGGTTAACCTTAGAGCTTTTAATGATTCTGTGAAATCGGATTGTTGAGATTCCAAATGAGTAATGCGGATTACTCTTGATAAAAGAATCGCCTATGTGAGAGAGAAGTGGGGCCGCTTCAAAAGAGAATTAATGGCTTAATTCTTTAAAAACTCTTGCAGAACCAGGTGAATGTTCAGGGTCAAAATGAATATAACCATGAGAACTGAATCTGTGTCAATGAGATATCAGTGGGGGATATGTTTATCGTTTATACAAAACGACTAACAGTTCAAGAACATCGTGTCTACTGAGTAGTCAGTAAAGATGGCATATCTTTCCGAGGGAAGGTTCAAAGGCTCTACCTACCTATCCTATACCGGTATTGACCGTAGAATCTATCACCACCTTGAGTCGTGTCGTGTCTTTATAATTGTCGTCTCACAATTTCATTCATGTGGGGGATTGTTGGATGAATTGTTAAATAAAGAGTATTTATTAATAAGTGTATGTGTGATTTGTGACTAATATTTGAGTGGGGTCCACTCATCGGAATTGGTTAATTCTTGCGTATTCTTATTCCTCGTTGCGACGGGTATACGATTGTATTTATTTGCCAAAATCATTACTATAATGAATGAGAAATTGATGCTTAGAGTATGCTTAAAAAACACATTATGGACATGTAAGTGAAGTGAAATGCAAGAGTCACGCATTGCTTGAGAATGAACATGTTGGTATGGTTTATATACCATTAGAGTTTATGAGTGTTCAATATAGAAATTGGACCAAGGATGCTAGCCCACCACACACGCGCGCGCCACCGCCAAGCCGAGCCGGGCCGGACCGGCTCAGGTTTCGCGAATGTCTCGGTCTCGGGCTTGGGCTTGGGCCAATCCTTATCTTTTTATTGCAAAATTCACTTACGAAATATTCCATAAATAACTTTTGTCTTATATTGGGAATTAATTCAAGTGTAATCGTGGAGTTAGTACATCGGGTTATTGTTCATTTACTGGCTGAGCGTTTTGGTACGTTTAAATGCTTAAACGGTTTGTAACATGTGCATTAAAACGTCTTAAACACCCACTAAATGATTGATCTGAAGGTTGTAACCGTGGCTTGCTTTGCCTATAAAAGCAAGGCCTGAGCTCTCATTCTAACCCACAACAAACACCAACTATCTCTCAGAAATTGTTTTCCTTTATTTGTTTACTTGTAGTCCGGTGGTAGTTTTTGACGTTCGAGTTCTAGTTCGCCGAAGTCGAGTCTTGTGGTGCATTGCTCGTCTTGTTAGTCGTTATATCATGGGAGACTTTCGCTCACGAAATCCAGCACCCGTGGGAGGGCGATAAAAAACTTCAAGGAAACCGTCCAACGGGCTTCGACATTTTACTTGCCGATCTCTTCCTTTTCTTTTTCATTTCCGGTTTATGTTCTAAAATTTATTTTTCTTATTTTTGTCTTTAATTTCTATCAATATTAATTGTAATATTGCTAATAATATTTGCAAAATAGTCATGGTAATATCTTCAAAACCAAACAAATCTACAAATTTTGTAGGCAAACAAAAATAAAGAAGAAACGAGTACAATATCCTGCTTTACAATATGTTGACTATATTAGGTTATTATTCTTATGGAAATATATTAGTCTTACAGTTTCGGTCACTCTTATAGGTGTTAATATGGGTGTATAGGTATAACCAATATCTAATTGGACCCCATCAAAAACTAGATTCCACTTTGTGGTCATTTTTTTGCTTTAGGTGAGAAAGAATTTCTGAACCTTCACTTTTTCGTACCTTTCTATCTTTCATGATGCGTGATGAGTGTGAACTGTGAAATGCCACATAGTAATTTGTCCTTATATACCACTTTTTTTGGTTTCTTTATTAATAAAAGAAAAAAATGTAACTAAGTTTCCCTTTTTAGCTATTTTTTCTTGATCGTGTAAAGTAAAAAAAAACATATAATATGCGTCTTTGTTATAAGTTAATAGAAAAAAATATAACTTCTGGAAAAGTATCACAAAAATAATCTATAAATATTGTTCGCCAACTCAAATACGCACAACTCATCTACGTACGTTTGAGTTATGGGCATTGGTAAAATATATAATCTTACACGTCGTTTTCGCTTTTTCCCCTAACAAATAAACCATGTAATTTTATTTAATTTTTTGGACTTTTCATTGTACAGCATTTATCATTCATGTTATGATACTATTTGGTTGAAGAAAGGTATACAAAAAAGGACTATTACGCGACTTCGTAGAGATTAGAATTGACCAGCCTGATATGATTAGTATTGCGTTTATTTATTCAATTTCAATCAACTAATAAAAGTAGACAAATTAGGACGTCACTGAGTAATGGTATGTAGCTAAAAATTAATCGATGAATTAATTAATGCGATACAATAGTCAATGAAGTAACGAAGTTGAACTATCTTCGTCAGCTCAAGGAGTGGATGAGTGGAGAGCGTATATTGCTTGTTTAGAATTAGATTAGAAAGATGCAAAAATTAAATATCCAGAAGACAAAACAAAAAAAAACTATTACTCACAAAATTTCATTTCTTCGTCGAATCATATTCTTTCGAGAAACGAAACAAAACAAAACAAAACAAAACAAATATCTCTCTCTCTCTCTCTCTCTCTCTCTCTCTCGTTTCAATTATACTACAGGTAAAGTTGTATCTCTATTCTTCCTCTTCTTCTTTTTCGTTTTTCTGTTCTTTAATTTCGTTAGTCACGATGATTATGCTGGTATTTGTTTATTTATTTTGTTAATTTTTCAATTTGGGTATGGAGTTTGTGACTGGGTGTGGAATTGAAATTTTCAACTGATGTTCATTCAATCATGGCCTTTGTTTATCCTTTTAGGAAAAACCATGGGTGTCGTTCTATCTATGTATAAAATTTACTCGTCTTTTTTTTTGGGGTTTTATTGATTAAGCTTGATTTTGTTTTTTTTTTCGGAATTAACCGATTCTATCTCTTAAACACTTGTTCATCTGGATTGGTTTGCGGCTAATTGTGTTATTTCGGGTGTTATTTATCGATGAAGTTGTGCTACATAAACAGGTGTGAAAGAAGAAGAAGAAGAAGAAGAAGAAGAAGAGTAATACAGCATGAGATGTGTGAGCCTTGTCTTTGAAAATTCCCTAAAGAAAGTAGGAACACAAATTGATTTTGAGAAGCTGAGCTATGCACAGGAGGTTTATCACTGTACTGATGAGTAATATCATCCAAATTACAGGGTTAAAATGCCTCATTGTTGCTGGATAGGTCTGGACGAATAACAGAAATAAAGAAACAAAAAATAAACACTCCGGGGAGGGAATGGGAGGCTGTTGCTGTTCTTCCCGGAAAACCCATCTGCACGGGACACCGGTTTACTACTATGTCAGTCACTCGATCTCATCGTGATATCCCATGCGATCGTATACACAAAAATAAAAATAAAAATAATAATAATAATGAAGTATGATTATGTTTTTGTGTAGTGTCCGCCGCAGAGCTTGGAAGAGCGGGAAGCTTTGACGTCCCACAATGGGATGTCATCGTCGGGTCTCGCAGCGGGGCTTCTCATCCAATTGAATCTCGACACGTCGACGCCAGACACGTACCATGCTCCTCCGACGCCCCTTCCGTACGACGCCGTGTTCGGATTCCGGGAATCGACGGACTCCGAGACGGTGAGCTGCAGCAGCTTCAAGACCTCCGCCGATCTCGAGGAGCCCGACCTCAAAGCCCATCTCAAGAACGTCCCCACCAAGGTTTTGGAACTCTCCAACAAGCCACCTATCGAGCTCGATGCCGTGTCCAACGAACAAGACGAGGATCTTTGTCCCATTTGTCTTGAAGGTGTGTGTATGTGTCAACATATAAGCTCTTTGTCCATTGAATTTAAAAATAAATTACTAAGATTTACAAAATCAATATTTTGAGGACTATTTGCAATAAAAACCCGTTAGAGAATTATAATGATAAGTAGATAAGTAAGGGTTTGAATAGAATACTTGGAAGTCAAGTTAGTAGAGAAGAGGGTCATTAAGTATTGTTGAAGAGATTAGTGGGAGGAAGAGATTTCTAGTGGGAGAGTACCAACCTATCTCGATTGTTAGATATACCATTTTAATTCTGTTTTTGTTATTTCGATTGATACAGAATATTCTGATATGTGATGGTCTTTTCCGTCTTTAGATTACGATTTGGAGAATCCGAAATACGCCATAATATGTGAACATTACTTTCACTTGTCTTGCATTCTCGAGTGGATGGAACGAAGCGACGCCTGCCCAATTTGCGACAAGGTACGTCTCATCTTATACAACTACTTGTTGCTGTGATATCGAGATATTTCGTGATTCTCACTGATGAAGCGAATATTCTTGAGAAATGGACATTTTGACATGCAAAATCTTATGATTGAAATTCAAAATTTTGTAATGTGTTTGAAAAATCCAAATTTCCTATGACTTTGAATTTCCTTCACAGTGAATTTCCTTAGATTTTGAATTCTAAATCATTTTTCAGAGGAAACTGAATCCAAAATTTGGCTATGCACTTTCCAGTCCTCTATAGTTTCCCCCAAATTTTCGTCCAACAAGATAAGGAAATGCTATAGCTTCCTAATGTAACCCGAGTCAACTATAAATACTTGAAACAAATGTTGTTTGCACTTCTGTGAAATTCCGAGAATACGTAGTTATTTGTTGATTAAATTTTCGGTTTAAGTAAACTCTGTTGATTTTCGCTCTTTCTAAGTTTTTTTTTTTTTTTTTTTTTGGTGTACTTGGCTTTTGTTGCAGGAAATGTTATTTGACCAGAACTCCAAATAGCACATCATGTATTATATAGTATATACTTTGTTGTTCAAAACTATAGAACGCCATAAACTCATTGGCAAGTGGTCAGAGCCAACAGATTCATTACTCTTATCCTCCGTCCGAACTCCGGTTCAGCCGCTCTTCAACGTTAAGAAATGAAGTCACATTCCACAAAATGTCGATACAGATTGCTGGTCAGTGATGTTTCTCTAAACTCTATTTAAGATAAAAAAAAAAAAAAAAATTGTTTTGGGATTTTCTCAATTGGATCCAAATGTTGTAGTTTGTAGAACAAAGCCTGGGAATAGCTTTGAAAAAAATGTGCTGGTTTCTTTATTTCTCTTGTACATACAAACCTTGCTTTTATGTTATTGCTTTGTTGTTGAATGCCATATGAAAAAGAAATGATTCTTTCACTTGTGTACTTGTAAATTGCATATTTCATGTCACAAGTTTAGATGGAATTAGTTCTGAGCCACTTTGGTAGGCTTGTGGAAAGAACGTAATGATCAGATCAATAGTCACTTTTTTGGTTGCGTACTTTCTTACTGTTAGGTTTTGTTTAACAAATTAGACTAGTGTTTTGCCTTCGTGTACAATTTTTAATATACTTTAAAGTTTAAAGAATGCCAAGTTGAACTAATATTCTTCTTCTTCTGATGAAGAATCTTAGATTCTGTCTCGGCAGCTATGACAGACAACATTATTTTATTACAAGAGAAACGATAAGAGATAACAAATGAATACAAATATAGAAACCTTCTTTCCTTTGTGAATTCATAAAAGTCAAACTCTGCTGTGGGGAATCTCAAGTATTTTAAATTTAAGACAGTAATACTAATGTTACGATTTATGATTATCATTATTATTATTATTACAAGTAAGAATCAACTTTGGAATGATAAAAAGGGCTGCTTCTAAATATTTTTTTCTTTTAATATATTTTAGATGTGTGTGCTCAATCAGTACTCACAGAGTCACAGGTATTTGTTGACTATTTTGCTCTATCAGTATTCAGTACTGACACCGTTAAATAAATCAAAGATAGATCTGATTATCAATATCTATAGAGCTATACACATTTGGGCAATATCACAAATTTTTTTTTAGAAAAACACCGACGAATAATTGTGAGGCGACGGGGTAATTGGACACGGAATTTCACAATTAACTGAAAAAAAATTATTTCAGTGTTAGACCGAAATTTCATTCACTATTATTGAAAATTTTCACTTCCATTCACTAAAAAAAATTAAACTCGATATTTCTTCAAAATTTTCAAAGGAGTAAAAAAAAAAAATATATATATATATATATATATATTTATATATATATATTTTTCAAGAACTAAAAAAAGTGAGAAATAAAAAATAATGTATTGACAATGACCTCCTTAAAACCTATCCGAAGGTCGGTAAAGAAAATAATACATTTTATCTATGCATACTTCGTGCGTATTGATACAGTTGTTGAAACATGCATGCGTTTGTAGATTGTTTGTGTGGTGGGCTTGACTTGGGTTGTGGTCCAATCCTCGATTGATAGGTCCTGAAAAGAAAAGAGTATAAAAATCTTTCACGACTTTGTCGTGATTGTTTAAAAATTAATCTTCACCGGTCATATTAATTAAATATAGCAAAAAGTCCTTATACCTTTCAAATTTGATTTGGAGGTCTAAAATGCACCAAAAGTCGTACAGAAAAATAATTTTGCTTGGACCCCAATATTTGTTATATTTTGCTTTTATGTCTATAATGCATGGTTAAAAAAGTGGAAAATGGTTGACGTCATAAGTATGTTGTGGTATTTTTGTTACGCTATGAATTGCTAAATGCGAAATAAGTGTACTCACAGCAGACAACGCACAATCTTCATCATAGAATAGGTGAAAGAACACACACAAAACTTTATCCATAGTAATGTCGTCCTCGTTTGTATTAGTATACCCATACCGTTGACAAATTGTACTATGACCTTGTAATAACCTGAAGAAAAAAAGTTTCTCAACATTAAGTACATTGAATTCCCACCTAATTCAATAAGATCCCTGGTCTTGTCTCATATTTTTGCAGGAAATGAGACTTTTGGAACCGTAAAAAACGATACCGAATAATATTGGAACCATATTCCACGGTACCAGAAATTCTCGATATCATATTTCGCGGTTATGAAATTCTCATATTCTTTTTTCCTTTTAATTTAATGATGAATGCATTTAAAAAATAATCCCGTATTTACAAATTAATATAACTTAAAAAAATGGTGATAAACGGGGATCCGATGCCGTCACATTTTTAGATGGTTTCGGGAAAAAAATTCTGGTATCACATTATTTCATAATATGATTTTTTTATTTATTTCTCACATGATACAAAAAATACGAGAAATGACATCCCGAGATCTCATATAATTCCCCTTTAGCGGTTTTTTGGCATTTGCAGTTGTCTTCCGTACCAGAAGTCCGAGATTAGACGGGGCATCTCAATCTCCGATCCAAATAAGTTCCAAAGCAATAACTTGATCTTTCTGTCTCAACTAACTTATTTTCTTGCTATTTCTTCAACTTTTCTTTCGGTTCACACACACGCGGATATTATATTCAACTTAAAGCTTTCCATCTTATTTTAATAATAACCTTCTTTGTTATTGACTCGTAGTGTCGTTATAAAGTTCAAATTTGCATCGGTCAAACAAATAATTTGGTGCTCGAGTCAATTTTGGATTAGGCGTTCGTATACAAGGCAGTTGCTTGTGAAACCCAATGCTTTGAGAATTTCAAGTTGAACAAACCATGGAGCCACTGAACTTTGTCTTTGAGCCTTTAATAATGGGTTGTGTTTGTGTAGCTGTTGAATAATATGAGCAAGTTGTTTAGTGGAGTTGAGAATCGACCAATCGGCCAAATCTATTCCATTATGCGAGTCACCAAATCATGTGGCTCTCATTGAGCTCTGTGTCGTTTTTGTACCCACAATCTGTCCGTGTGTATTGTATATTATGTACAAAACAAAACATCGAAGAATGTTGCTGATAAATTTTTTTTTTATCGTTTACATTTTATTTTTTAATGTTGCGACATAAATCTTTCGGTTCCCATTTTCAGGGGACATGTAGTTTAATTCACAATTCTCACACACTTCAATTCTTTTTTGCAAAACTTTGGATTGACAGATAGTGATGTTTTTATGCTGTGAATGTGATTTTTCAGAGTTAAATTTAGGCTTATAATTCATATATGCATGTGCATCTTTTGTTGGATGGGTATGATTAAAACATAGCAATCTAGTCTAGTCTATAATAATCGAAGTGTGTGATAAGAATCATGCATTTCTGTATATACCATCTTAATTCATGATTCAAATATTTAAATTAGGCGCTTTCAAATATATGATTAATTAACTTGCTCTATTTATAGTCACTGCCAAAAGTAATTCAACATAAAGAAGAGAATAATTATGTCACGTAACTTTCTTTCAGAATGAAAGACAATTAAAATGAGACGCCTAAATTAACAAAATGATGTCAAATAAAACTAATCAAGTTCAATGATGATACAACTAGAATTTTTGTCATCTTTATCTTTATGGGTACAAATTTTCAAAGATAATAATGATTCCAATAACAGCAACAAAAATACTCAGTTTATCTGACTATTCATTTGGCATTAATTCTTTGATTTGGAGAATAAAATTAATACAAATAGATAGGTTAAATTTTCAATAAATGGTCACCCTCAAATTAAAAAAGAAAAAGAAAAAAAGATTATATTACTTTTAACCAAGGAATAAAATGCCGTGGAAATTCCAGGAAATTCGGCTGGAAAGAATTCCCCTCGGTGAATACCGTTTCGCTTGATGTTTGTCGTCGAATGTCGTTCACAGAAGCGTATAAAAGCATCAAAATGTCATCTGTTTTCGGCGACTGTCGACCGAAAAGAAAAAAAAAACGAAGTTCCACAGCGACTAAACCCGGACCAATCTCCAGCGACAAGGGCGTAGGTCGGCGATTTTCCTTCCATTTCGTCACAGTGAGGTATAAATTCAGCAAAGTTTCAGAGAAAATCGAAGTTATTAGGCAAATTTTTTTTTTCTTCGTTTCTGCGCACGGGAAGAAGAAGAAAGGAAGAAGAAGAAGAAAACAAACGTAATTGAGCAAGAATTGGTTAATTGCTCAATTAAGTCCTCAGTTTTTAGCCTAAGCTTCACTTTTGACCCAAAATTAACTTTTTTTTGTTGCAATTGGGTCCTTAATTTTTGTTGCAAATGGGTCATATCCATTTAATTCCTTATTCAAGTCCACAATTAAATGGATAATATCACACATAGTCTAATATATAATATCACACATTTAAAAATTATATATAGTATCCAATTCTATTATATATAATATCACATATACTATGAGACAATTCTAATACATAATATCACA
This sequence comes from Urtica dioica subsp. dioica, assembly GCF_054948205.1. Taxonomy (NCBI): domain Eukaryota; kingdom Viridiplantae; phylum Streptophyta; class Magnoliopsida; order Rosales; family Urticaceae; genus Urtica; species Urtica dioica. Next base: position 44,961,102 of record NC_142759.1, on the reverse strand, counting down.
CATTTATAAATTATATATATTAAATATCATTAATAGCACACATTTATAAAATATTATATATACATATACAATTTTCTATTCAAAAAGATTACATGCATAATGTATTTTCTTTATATCTGTTTAAAAATTAAAAATATATGTATGTATTACATGTATATATTTTACCACATTTTTTCCATTCGGTTTTCCATCGGCATTTCGGTTTTCCATGTAAAACGGCATTTGAAAACAGAATTTCACTTGCCATTTTCCACATTTTTTCCGTTCCATTTTTCATCGACATGACGACTTTCCGTAAATCAGGAGCCTCGAAACGGCAACGAAAACGACATTTGATGTCTTGCTTTTAACCAAGGATCGAAATACCGTTACCGTTACCGTTCCGAGCCTTCGAATTTACTGGTAACCGCCCGTACCGTAAAGGAATACCGGGGGAAGCGAGAAAAAAAAGGAAACCGGTACCGTTGAACTTACCGTTACCGTAGAGGAATACCGTCAAATACCGGTATTTACCGAGGGGAATTCAGAAAAGAAATATACAAAAAAACATACAAAGTACGTAGGATAAAATTCATAAAATTAAAAATAGTGTAGAATGTTTTCAACACAATAAGAAATTACAAACACAACAAAAAGTAAGTTTAATAACCAAAATGATAAAGTTCAACACAATCCACCAAATACTATTGTTCAACAAATTCAACATAGGAGGGATACAAATGACTACTCAAAGCGACCGTATGCAGCGGTCATACAGTAATCATACCAAGTCATGTAATGAGCATATGCACTAAAGTACCTGTTCAAGTGATAGTCGTACTCATACTGAGATGAACCAACAGTCATGGAGTGGAGGGGATAACCTGGAATTGGTTGCACCGTTTCGGGAGCGTAACTTGATGCATAGGAGTCCTGGTAGTTGTAACTGGAAGATCCGTCATCATAAGATGACTCTGTGCCTTGAGGACCAATTGATACCGATCCGAAGTTGTAGGACAAGTCATCAATGTCATTGCTAGACGTAAATGACATGGCATCATTCATACCTCCGCCCTGACCTCCGCGCCCGTATCCTGAATAAAAAAAGGCAGGGTGATGAAGACGATCAAAATCTTCTTGCGATGGTGCGTATCCAAGCTGAGAACCGCCGACATCACCAAATGAGGTGCCTCCAGCAGTAAAGGAACCCCCAGACCGATAGGAACCTCCAGCACCTCCCCCTGATCCACCGTCACCTGCACCTCCACCTGCTCCGCTTGATCTACGGCTTGAACCTCCGCCATCTGAACCCGAACTGTCTCCGGATCCGCGTTGAGGTTGGACGTCCTCGTTCAGCACTCGCTCCGGATCAAGTCCAATATCTCGAGCCGCTTCAGCTACTGCCGGATCCGGGTTCTGGTTGACGTCGTCCATGTGAACTTCGTCAATCCAGCGGAGCATTTCGTCGTCTCCCTCATTGTCGTTCCCCGAGCGTTCGAAAGCTCGTTCGATGATATCCAAAGGATCCAGGGGGTTGAGGTTGTTGTCGTGAATCCGAGTTGCTTCTCGAAGCTGCAACTTCATGTTGTACGAGCAGAAAACAAGCTTCTCGAGTCTACCGTACGCTAGACGGTTCCTTTGTTTTGTGTGGACGAGGGCAAATGTACTCCAATTCCTCTCACAAGCGGAGGCGGATGCAGTTTGTGACAAAATTCGAATAGCCAACGTCTGTAAAGTCGGGGTCCAATTTCCGTAAAGCTCCCACCACTCACCTGCAATCATGTGACATGAATCATATCATGTCATTTATTACCATTCCATGACATAGTTAATGGCTTAATGCATACAATTCATCTCACAAGCTTACTTGCACAAAGGGTGCCTCGTGCCGAAACAGCACTTCGTTGTGAGAAGTCCCCTCGAGCGTCTCGAAATGCGATTAACTGTAATTAGAAAATAAAATAAGACTCGTATATTCATAATGTGATATAGCTTGTAACAATTTATAGTTTTATACCTCTCTCCCAAGAGTTGACCCATCAAGATCCTGATGCAAGAAGTCGAACACCCTTGTCACAGCGGCCATGTGGGTATTGTCCATGTGGATATCCGGGTTAAACAACAACTTTGGATTTAGGAAGAAAGCTGCAATGTGTAGTGGATGTTCCATTTGAGTACTCCATCTGTGGTTCACGATGTCGACAACCCATTTCTTCCCACTCATCGCTTCCAACTTCTTTCTCATCTCGTGGAAGACGTAGTATAGTAATCCCATCGTGGGATGCACCTCAGTGTCCACTAATCGAAGAGTGGTGTACATCGGCTCGAATATGGCACACACTTCGTCCACCGAATGCCAGAATCTGGGATTTAAACAAGTCTCGGCTATGGATGTACGTGTAGGAGTTGCACTCAATTTGGAATCATCCCACCATTGACTACTGAACATCGTCCTCAACGCAGCTCTCTTCTCTCGGAGACTTCTGAGAGCTAGGTAGTTTGTGGCAAATCTTGTTGCGCCGGGACGGATGATTTCACCTGGAGATGTCTCCCGTAACTTGGACAACACAGTGCCGTGGTTGTAGATGAACTTAGTCGCATCCCTCGCAGATTTGATAGTTTGCTTAACACTATCTCTCTTCCCAATATCTTCAAACATCAGATCTAGACAATGTGCAGCGCAAGGTGTCCAGTATACATGGTACTTACGTTGTAATTTCAACCCGGCACTCCTGTAGTTCGAACCGTTGTCGGTCACAACTTGGACGACATTCTCTTTTCCGATTTCTTTGAGCGCTGACCTCAGTATTCCGTAGATGTACTCCCCTGTTTTCGTATGCTTTGATGCATCAACGGACTTTAAAAACACCGTTGCACCAGCACAATAAACCATAATGTTTATGATGCTCAGTCTGGTCGGCCCCGTCCAACCATCAGTGAGTATGGTGCAGCCGTATTTTACCCACCGCTTCTTTTGTTCGTCAAGGTAGTTCTCCGCATCTGCAACCTCCATATCGAGGTATTTGTTATGAATTTCATACGGAGTTGGTATAGGAACGCCTGGACCTGCAATATGCCAATATACATCATGTTAACGTTTCAAGAACACATGCGATTCGACAATATGAAAATAAAATTACTTATCACAAATTGAGGATTACCCAAGTCTTGAGCGGACGCTATCATGTTTTTGAACTCATGCGAGGCGGCCTTACTCGCCGGCACATGTTGGTGAACAAAGAATTTTGTTATGTGTCTTCCGAGCCACGTTTTCTTCTTCGGATCCACGATCTCATCGATTTTTGTTTGCTTCGCACTCGCTGACTTATATAATGACGGAGCAGCTGGTGGAGATTTTGCCGTAGAACCACTACCGGGCCCCGACATCATCCGAGCCTCCCATTCCGTCTGCGCCGCCTCTTGTCTTGACCTCTTCATAACTGCTCGTAATTGCGCTTCGTATGCTTCTTCGCTTGATTCTTCCCCGCCAACATTTTTAGTCAATGTCTTTTGAAGCGTAGCGTCCAACGACTTTTTGTTCTTCTTTTTTACGACGTTGCCTTGAAGTAAAGCTTGCATCTCTTCTCTCACTTCAGGAGGGACTTTCTCACAGAATTTGACACTCCTCGTTGGGTCTACATGGGCTAGGTGGTTTTTCACTCTCGTGATGCCGCCACCTCCCATATTGTGCTCGCAAAATATGCACTTGTGGCCGCTACTTTTCCCGGGAATAGGTGTGCAATACTTCCTAGCTGGGTCGGGGGCCGACATTCTTGCAACTTGTAATCTACAAATGAACAAATAACATTTACACAATATCACTAACTAATTATCAACTTGTAATATACACAAAATTTCTAAAATTAAAAACAAGTCACAAAATTTCTAAAATTAAAAACAAGTCACAAAATTTCTTCATAAATCAATAAACAAGTTCATCATAATCCATAACCTTAATCATCACTAACTAATCACATAATTATCAAATAATTCGGATTAAATCCAAAAAAATTACAAACATCAACACAAAAACTCTAAAATTAAAAACAAGTCACAAAATTTCTTCATACATCAATAAACAAGTTCATCATAATCCATAACCTTAATCATCACTAACTAATCACATAATTATCAAATAATTCGGATTAAATCCAAAAAAATTACAAACATCAACACAAAAACTCTAAAATTAAAAACAAGTCACAAAATTTCTTCATACATCAATAAACAAGTTCATCATAATCCATAACCTTAATCATCACTAACTAATCACATAATTATCAAATAATTCGGATTAAATCCAAAAAAATTACAAACATCAACACAAAAACTCTAAAATTAAAAACAAGTCACAAAATTTCTTCATAAATCAATAAACAAGTTTACATAACCTTAATCATCACTAACTAATCACAAAATTACTAAATAATTCGGATTAATTACCAAAAAAATTATAAACATCACCACAAACTCTAAAATTAAAAACAATTCATAACAATTTCTTCATAAATCAATAAACAAGTTTACATAAGCTTAATCATCACTAACTAATCACACAATTAATAAATAATTCGGATTAAATCATTAAATACAAAAAAATTACAAACATCAACACAAACTCTAAATAAAAACTACATTCATGCTCACTAAGTAGTCATAACTATCAAATTATAGTTAATCTTCAAGAATCATCAACAAATTTCAAGATTTAAACTCAAAATCATAAAAAAACTCAAAAATGACGGGATCCTCACCGGGACGGGCGGGAACCGGCGGGAAATAGTGAGAAGTGGCCGTGTTCGCGTCGGGAAGAGAACGGTTTGGCGGGATCCGACCGGGATCTGGGAAAATTTGGGCTGAGCGGCGTCGGGAAGTTGTAGACCTAAAACCGAACCAAATGAAGATTTCCAAACGGGATCCGGGTATTTATACCCGGTTTTTTTTTTTTTTTTACTTGGACAGGACCGGGAAGTGGGAACCGGGTTCCCACCCGGATCCCGGTCCAGTTCCCCCGGAACCACCGGAAAAATCCGGTTTTGGTGGTTCCGGTGCCGGTTAGCTCCAAAAAGGGGGAACCGGACCGGTTCCCCCGGTTTTTCAAACCTTGCTTTTAACCTGCCATTAGTGACATTGTAAGTTGTGTCTTAAGTTGACTGACTGGACTGCTGTAGCACATTTGTCTACGCACACACATCCCACATTCCCACTTTTTATTGTTACTTTCGTGAATTTACAAAATTACCCTCTGAGGAGGTTAAAATAGTAATTTTGGTTTGCATGTGGAGACATTTTTCAACTTCTTCTTTCCTAATTCCTATCCTGGATCCTGGTATATGTCCGTGAACAGCAAGCCAAGCGAATAATTATTTTACTCCTCTGAAACTCTCTCCCTCTCTCTCTAAAGACCAAATATCTTCATGTAATTCCGGCGAGAAAGCTTTTCCAGAAGCCAAACAGTCCGACGATAGTCCGAAATCGGCAATGTCTCCGCCGCCGCGGCTCGCCGCCGTATCTTGCCTTCTTATTCTTCTTGTCTTCGTGGCGGAGGCATTTGCTCGGAGAAATGTGGTGATCGAAGCGAACGCAACGATATCGAGCGAGAACGGGACTTTCGAGCTCGGATTCTTCTCGCCAGACAACGGAAACAGCCACTTCCTTGGAATCTGGTACTCCTATGTCTCTCCTCCGACCTACATTTGGGTGGCGAACCGCGAGAAGCCGGTGAAGAGCCTCTCCACGGCGGCGCTAGAGATCATGCGCTCCGGCGACCTCGCGATCACGGACACGGCGGCGAAATCAGTGACGTGGCGGAGCGAAAGTTCTGACTCCGGTCCCGAGCCTAATCCGAGCCTGGTCCTATTCGAGACCGGGAATCTCGCTTTAGTAAGCCATATGGGTTCGATCTATTGGCAGAGCTTCGATTTCCCGGCGGACACGTGGCTCCCGGGGATGAACCTCACAGCGGAGAAGGGATTGCTGAGCTGGCGGAGCGCTTCGGACCCGTCGCCGGGGCTTTATTCCCTGCGGATGAGGCCAGGCTACGGCGAGTTTGAGCTCGTCTTCAACGAATCAGAGCCGTACTGGCAGACTGGTTCGTGGACCGGCGACTCGTTCTCGAATGTTCCAGAGATGATGGTTCCGTACATCTACCGGTTCAGGTTCGACAGGCCGTACGGTCCAACGGCGTCGTTTGGATTCTCCGAGAGAGCTTTGGACAACGGGTCGGGGATTCCGCTGACTCGGTTCCGAGTCGACTCGTCCGGCTTGTTGAGGCAGTACACGTGGTCCGCGCAGACGGAGAGCTGGAATATGTTCTGGTCTCAGCCCGCCGGCACGTGCCAGGTCTTCGGCACGTGCGGGAAGTTCGCTCTCTGCGGCGGCGGGGAAAAGCTCTGTTCGTGTCTCTCTGGTTTCGGGCCGGTGAACGCCGCGAGTTGGGAATCCGGCGAGTTCTCCCACGGCTGTCTTCGTCGTTCTCCGTCGAGTCTCTCCGGCGACTGTGGAGAGGGCGACGACGAGTTCGAAAAGGTGGGCATAGCGAGCTTCGGTGGGAGCAACGGTAAAGCTTCAAGCCTTTCCAGCTCCAGCCCTAGCCTGGCCGATTGCAAAACGGCTTGCCTCTTGAGCTGCGATTGCGTTGGGGTTTACCACAATACGAGCACGAATCGTTGTCGAAATCTATCGGGAGCTGTGATGAATCTGGTGAATGTGAGCTCAGCTAGTAGTGATTCAGGGATGGGAGTGGTCTTCGTGAGGGTCCCGAAAGGAGGAGAAGCGAAGAAGAGAAAGCCGAGCGTTGCGGTTTTAACAGCCACCATCGTTGGGTCTGTAGCAGCTTTGGGGTTCCTGGCAGCGTCGGTAGTGTTGGGGCGAAAGATGGCGAAAAGGGGCAAAGAAGTAGAAGAGGAAGAGGAAGAAGAGGAAGGGGTGTTCCCGGTGCTGAGCCTGAAGGTGTTCTCATACAAAGAGCTGGAGCAGGCGACGAAGGGGTTCTCGGAGAAAGTGGGGCAGGGGGGGTTCGGGGCAGTGTTCCGGGGGAAGCTGGGGGACGCGACGGAGGTGGCGGTGAAGCGGCTGGAGCGGGCAGCGGCGGGCAGCGGGGAGAAGGAGTTCCGAGCGGAGGTGCGCACCATCGGGAGCATCCAGCACGTGAACCTGGTGCGCCTGCTGGGCTTCTGCTCGGAGGAGTCGCAGAGGCTGCTGGTGTACGACCTGATGCCCAACGGGCCCCTCAGCGGCTACCTGGGGCCGGGGCCGGGGCTGGGGTGGGAGCGGCGGTTCCGCATCGCGGTGGGGGCCGCGAGGGGGATCGCGTACCTGCACGAGTCGTGCCGCGACCGCATCATCCACTGCGACATCAAGCCGGAGAACATCCTGCTGGACGCGCAGTACGAGGCCAAGGTGTCGGACTTCGGGCTGGCCAAGCTGGTGGGGCGCGACTTCAGCCGCGTGATGGCCACCGTGCGGGGCACGTGGGGCTACGTGGCGCCCGAGTGGATCTCCGGCCTGCCCATCACCGCCAAGGCCGACGTCTACTCCTTCGGGATGACCCTCCTCGAGCTGCTGGGGGGCCGCCGCAACGTGCGCCGCTCCGCCGCCGACGACTGCTGGTTCTTCCCGCCCTGGGCCGCCCGCCGCATCGCCGACGGGGACGTGGCCGCCGTGCTCGACCGCCGCCTGGCCCACGACGACGCCTTCGACGCCGACCAGGCCAGGCGGGTGGCCACCGTGGCCGTGTGGTGCCTGCAGGACGACGAGGCCGCCCGCCCCGCCATGGGGACCGTGCTCAAGATGCTTCAAGGCCTCCTCCCCCTCCCGCTCCCCCCCGTGCCCAACCTCTTGCAGGCCCTCGTCTCCGGGGACTCCTTCTCCCATCACCACACCTCCTTCAACTAGTTTTCCTTATCCTACTACTTTGTAATTCTACCTTACAACTTTTGGCTCAAGCAATGTTTTATACCCAACTTTAAAATGCCCATGCCCGTTTTCGCACAACGTAATGCCCCCGACTAAATTTTGTACAAGGTGACTCATTCACAAGTTGCAGTCTGGCGTTTCGCTTGCTTTTCAGAATTTTGGATTCATGAGAATTTTCGACGGCATTTCGTTCATCATTTTTGGTTTCATGACAATTTTCGACGGCAATTCGTTGTTGACTTTTTATAACAAAACAAGAAAACCTACCAAGTCTAGGCTGCAAATGAAAATTGACGATCTCATAGAGCTTGGTGATTTTTTTATTATTATTATTATAGGCAATAAATGTAGATTTGATTGTATGATGTTTTGTGAAGAGTGGAAGGACACCAATCATATTGCATTTAAGCAAGTAGAAGGAAAAAAAATGCCATCTTTTCCTACATCATTCTCTTATTTATTGAACAATAATAAACCTACTTTCAGTCTGAAAAGAGTGGCCTTTGTGCCTTGTGTAGCTGTGTTGTGTGTGGGATTCTGATTTCAAAAGTTAGAATTATGATACCCTTTGACATTCCCTCTCTATGTAGATATATTCATAAAAAAATAAAAATAAAATCAATATTTATGTGTGTATATTTTCTGGCATGAAATCTTCTTATTTTTTTATTTGGCCTTTTAGCTTTGAAGTAGATGTCACACAGCACAACACAACCTTCATTATTTTTCCTGCGGCTTTAATGGTCTACTTAGTAAATAGTATAAAATTGAAACAATCAGCTTTGTTATTGTTTCACGTTTAAGCATTTTGCTTTGTATAACAAATTGACTTTATAAAGCTAATTAGCTCTAAAAATATTTGTGAATCCAACGAAAATTTATTGTATTATTATTGGATGATGTTGATATGTGAAACTTATTTAAACAAAAAGGGTATTAACTTATTACTAGGGGGATGTTTTTGTTTTAATTTGTAATTGGAGAATCATAAGTGCCAAGTGAAATCAAAGTAGTATTGATATTGATTTCACCATTAAAGATCGATAAAGAAACCGTTGGATTCTTTTTTTTTTAAAAGTTGTTGTAGTTTGCTGACGAAATGACTCATCATACTCATAGTAGATCATGGACATCCTTGTCTCTTCTTCTTTTTGGCACAAGTGGAAGAGTTATATATTATATGTAAAATGATTAATATTACTTCCAGAATAGGTGTCATTTTTTAATGTTGAATTTCATTGATTATAATAGGAACTGAGCACTAAATATGCCCATGTTCTTAATGATTAAATTATTAAAAGTAGTTCGAAGTATTAGATTTATTAATTTAGCAAACATACAAAAAAAAAAGTAAGGAAATTATCATATTTTATTTTCAAGATGAATAACATACTACAAATGACATTTTTTTTTCTTCAAAAAAATTAGGTAAATAGTCAATTAAAACGTTTAAAATTTCTATATAGTTAACGTTTCGCAAATTTTAGGTAAATAATCATAAAGATAATATGATCTAATAAATAAAATTGGTTACGTTACTGTATCTCACATTCTCTTTTATGTCCGGTATTATCTCACTGCGTCATTCAAATCGATTTACCTAATATTTACGTCTGTAAATATATGAAAGTGCCTATTTATCTAAGATTTACGAAACGTTGGCTATTTAGCAATGAACCTTTTTTCTTTCTTACCTTAGCTGCTCTTTACTCCTATATCCTTGGTTCTAGCTTCTCACTCACTAGATAATTATGTAATTTTAGTACCTTCAACCTAAAATTAATTCTTAATAGCGGTTTTAGATTCTTCATATGTGATTGAATGTTAGTAGTCAATTGGGAACCCAAATCATGTCCACGGATTGCGTCACCTTTTGTGTCGCCTCAATAATATTTCAACATGTATTGCTTCATTTTAAACGTAATTTATCTGTTTGGTTGACAACATCACTTGTCTTTCACTAAGAAAAAAATTATTTCACCTTTGGTTGTTTCATCCGCCCTAAAATCAAACTATCCTAAAAGAAGATGAAATTCACGACAACCGATTTGTTCATCGTTGCTCCATCGCCGGAGGATGTCCATTAAGGAGTCATTTTAATCTTTTGTTTTAGGTCACGACTCATTTCATTTTGGGGGTGCGGAGAAAAATTGAAAAAATGAATTATTTTTTATTTTATTTTATGATATGAGCCTGAGGTAACATCGTTAACTGATAAAAAAATTATAATTAAAATGAAGGATTGTGTGTCAAAATTTCATTTGAGCGATATATGAAAGTGAACACCAAACATGGACAAAAGATCTGAGTTCATTGATTGGATGTATCAAATTTTCATTGTAACTTTTTATGGTGCGCCTTAAGTAACAACTGCAAAGTAAATTATTTTGAGAAAAACAATCAACACCTGGATAATCGTCAAAGAGAAACGACGATCCAATTTTTCGGAACCTTTTAATGTTGAAATAAGTGATCAAGATTTGAAACCAAAATGAGAGTGACATCACATATATATATATATATATATATATATATATATATATATATATATATATATAATGACACTCAAACAATGAAAAATAAAATTTTGGGTTTGAATATTATAAGATAATGAATAGCAGAAGTCTTTATTTCGTGAGTGACAATCACAACACAATCTTTTAGCTATCAATGCAACAGTCTCAAGCGCCATGACAGTCTCAATGAAAGTCCGATTTCTATTTAACTTTTACATGAGTAGTCTTCTTTATTTCGGGAAGATATCGAATTTATTTCGTGAGTGACAATCACAACACAATCTTTTAGCTATCAATGCAACAGTCTCAAGCGCCATGACAGTCTCAATGAAAGTCCGATTTCAATTTTATTTTGGGCCACAAATTTTCGTCATGAGTTCGATATCTTCCCGAAATAAAGAAGACTACTCATGTAAAAGTTAAATAGAAATTTTTGTAATTAATTATTGTTATTATTATAAAGAAACTTGAAACAAATTAAATAAATAAAATAGCTAGATTTCACGTGGTACGCATGAAATAAACACTAGATGTTGCATACACTAATGGTTAAGCTGATGGGTATATACACTATTCTTAATTTCTTAATTAATATTCATGGTTTATAAGTTTACCGTAAATAAAAATAAAATAATATTATTTAAATTTTATGTTTATAATTATTTTAATTTAATCTTAAAAAGTGAGGTTATTATTTAGCAACATAAAAATTTAGAATATTCTTTAGTATAATTTAAAAAGTGAGAATATTATTTTATAGAAATTTAAAAAGTGAGGACATTATTTGCATAAATTTAAAATTTTAGGGTATTGTTTTGTAGAGTTACAAAGTGAGGATGTTATTTAGTATAAAATAAAAAATTAGAATATTATTTCGTAGTTTACTCTAAAATTTATAATTATAACTACATAATAAAAATTTATCAACTAAGAGATTTGAGTGTGATTGAAGAGTATGGAGATATTAGAAATGAATTTTTTTTATACCGTATAGCAATGAAACGACTCCATTTTATGGATCATTGGATAGAACCTTGTTCCATTCGAATTCCAAAACTAGAACAGATAATTTTTGTCGGCAATTTGGAGCCAGACCATGATTCCAGTTCTGGATTTTGGGAAAATCAGAACAAATATTTCCCTTTTGTTCTGTAATGATGCCCAAGATTATCATCTGTCATTCGATAGTTAGCACTGTAAATATATAATTAAAAATGTAAAAAAGAAAACAAACATATTCCTTAACACAACAACAATATATTTGTGACGCCCCAAAAATTGGGGTCAACGGAAAAATAAAATAAAAGACTCAAGAAGAGAAATAATACTAGACAACAAAATATAAGACATCACGTCAAACCTCGTTTGAAAAGTCAACATAATTTTCACCTATGGGATTTAAACACGTAAACAAAATAAAATTCAATGACCATTCAACAAACCGTCACAATTTAGTGTAGCACCATTTATATATAATAACGACAAATATCATCGAGTCATATCAGTCAAAATATTACAGTCAATATAAGAATACTTTACAAAAATGTGTATCTCCACTCATTCGTTGGGATGCCACAACATTTCTATAATCAGATCTTTTATTTTCAAACACCTGGAGTGGAATTAAAAGAAAAAAATAGGTGAGCTTCCACGTGCTCAATATGAGAACCATTACCCAACGTAGGTTTTATTCATTTTAATACCATATTATTTATCAAAAACTATATTATCAACTTACATTATTAATTGATTATTATTAAAAGCAAAACTTATTAACACTCAAATTGTAGTAATAACGAAACCTCTGACATGAAGTCAAGAGTAGCCACTTTAGGCTGTAAGGTGCCAGGTGGACGCGCAAAGTAATTGGTCAAGGTGGGCTCAACGACCGGTAACCTCGAATCTCGCCCCGCATAAACTCGATGCGCAGCAAAGGAAAGCGGAATGTGTCATCGCTCCATCCAATCAACTTTTTTGGACAATAATGTCCCCGGACGGAAGCGCATCGCCCGATAATGAATACTTTGATTCCAGTTTAATTTGTATAATACTAGGTTATGATTATTCAAAAACTTTATCCTGTTGACACATTTGGAACAGGCCTATTTGGTTTAATGTTTCACCTAATCATCTATCTAGTACTAACCATTTTTAATTAAAGAAAACTCTCACAAAAGAAGAGTAATAGAATCCCTACCTTTTTGGATCCTGAAAATTGCTCGACATGAAGCTAGTCTCGAAGTACGTGATCATCGAACACAGCTGATTTTTGAAACGCTCAAAAATCACGTCGAACTGAGTTCACGGTTGCATTCGGATCGTCGAAATAATTATGGGAATAGTCTAAACTAAAAATTCCAAGACCGAAGCTCCGGCGACGGCGGCGGAGATTGCCGGCGACCGAAAAAATTATTTGATAAGTACTCAAATTATTCGGTCAAGTTTTTTCGGTGAACGACAACTTCTCCACAAGCTGAAGGTTTGTACTTAGAATGATCCTTGTGATAAGTACTTTGTGATGGTGGTGGAGGTGTATCTTACATCCCGCCGGTTGGTCAAGAAAGCCACCGGAAATGGAGAAAAGAGAAAATAAATTAGAGAGGAGAGAGGAGAGAGAAACTGCACAGTGGAGGTAGAGAAGATGTACGGGTGTGGGTGAGTGATGAGTTTATTGAGTGTGAAAGACAAATTTTAAAGAATTATAAAACTTAAATAAAAATACCACCTCATCAAGTTAAATTTTCAAATTTGATCAATATGTTATGTGGGTTTTACAATGTCAATTCTAATTTCAGTTAAAAGAGCACCATAATTTATACCATGCGCCGCGCGTATAAAAAATAAAAAATAAAAACCTAAATTGCATTGCATGAGACAATAAATTAAAATACACATAACCGAACAATAGTGCAATCAAAGTTAATGAAGGCAAAACAAAGCTTATATATTATCTCTTGTGCTCAATAGAGTGGAGACACACAAAAATGAATACAATCGTGGTCTTACATTTGTCGCCGTTGCCTTATTTCCTTGTTTTATGCTTCGCCTCTAGTCTTTCCATTTTTATAGTCCTCCCAAAAGCCGGTCACCAATTCTCTCCAAAGTTTTGACATCACGCATAGAGATATCAGAAGGCACAAAAAGGCGAGACAAAATAGGGAATCACGAGGATGAAGAAGAAGTGCCCATTATCATTAGTGGGTTCGATGGGATCGCAGCGTCGGAGGATGGGCGTCACGGGAAGGAATTATCTGACGTGGCAGAGCTGCAATACGCGGCCACGAAGCGCGTAGGAGCCGCGGCGGAAGACGAGGACGAGGAGGAGAATGGAGATTACCCGAAGATAGGGGGGCTGGAGGACGCAAAGATGGTGTGTGCGTTGGAAGCGTCAAAGCTGTGGGGGATCGCGGCCCCGATAGCTTTCAACATTTGGTGCAACTACGGAATCAACTCGTTTACGAACGTGTTTGTGGGGCACATCGGCGATGTGGAGCTCTCTGCTGTGGCCATCTCGCTGTCCGTCATCGCGAATTTCTCGTTCGGCTTTCTGGTACGTGGAGAATGGATGAATGCAATGGATGGTTATATATATGTAGTAATTGGTGTTTTTGCAGCTTGGGATGGGGAGCGCACTGGAGACGCTGTGCGGGCAGGCGTTCGGGGCGGGGCAAGTGGAGATGCTGGGGATATACATGCAGCGGTCGTGGATAATCCTGTGGGCGACGTGCGTGGCGCTGCTGCCGCTGTACATCTACTCGGGGCCCATCCTGAAGGTGCTGGGGCAGGAGGAGGAGCTGGCGGACATGGCGGGGGAGTTCACGCTGCGGATCATCCCTCAGATGTTCTCGCTGGCGGTCAACTTCCCCACCCAGAAGTTCCTGCAGGCGCAGAGCAAGGTGTGGGTGCTGGCGTGGGTGGGGTTCGCCGCCCTCGCCCTCCACAGCGCCACGCTCTACGTCTTTGTGCGCGTGCTCGGGTGGGGCACGGCCGGGGCGGCTGCCGCCTACGACATCTCCGCCTGGGCCGTCGCCATCGCCCAGCTCGTCTACATCCTCGGCTGGTGCCGTGACGGCTGGAAGGGCTTCTCCCGCCTCGCCTTCACCGACCTCTTCCCTTTCCTCAGGCTCTCCGTCGCCTCCGCCGTCATGCTTTGCCTCGAGGTCTGGTACTTCATGACCATCATTGTCCTCACTGGCCATCTCGACAACCCTGTCATTGCCGTTGGCTCTCTCTCCATCTGGTATCACTCCTCTCTTTCTATTATTCTGCCTCTTTGCTTATAAACTAACCCCGTATGGTCTCTGCTTCTTCAGCATGAATATCAATGGTTGGGAAGGCATGTTGTTCATTGGGATTAATGCAGCTGTGAGGTTGACAATTTTCTAATCTATATCTATGTTTCTTTTATTATTACTACATTTATTTCACCATCTTTAACTTTTCATTCATTTCTCAGTGTTAGGGTGTCCAATGAGCTTGGATCAGGACATCCAAGAGCAGCAAAATATTCTGTTATTGTCACATGCATTGTGTCTCTCTGCATTGGGATTTTCTTTGCCACCCTTGTATTGCTGACAAAAGATCATTTTGCCAAGATCTTCACTGACAGCAAGGAAATGGAAGAGGCTGTTTCTCGGTTAGCATTCCTTCTTGGTATCACAATGGTGCTTAATAGTGTTCAGCCCGTTATATCAGGTAAAAAAATAAAATTAAAAATTAAAAGCCACTCGAATTTTTTTTATTTTTTTTATTTTTTTTATTTTTTTTTTTTTTTTTTTTTTTTTTTTATGATTAAGATTTTTCTATTTATTTGTTCTTTGGGCAGGTGTGGCTGTTGGAGGAGGTTGGCAAGCTTTGGTGGCTTATATTAACTTGTTTTGCTATTATGTAATTGGGCTTCCTCTTGGGTTTGTACTTGGCTACAAAACCAATTTAAAAGTTGAGGTAATATTATATATGTACATATATATTGTAGAATATTACATTATTCCATTTTGTTCGTTTCTCTTTAATTAGGTTGATGATATGTGCTAATGGACATTATTTTGATTATTTTTAGGGGATTTGGATTGGGATGATATGTGGGACATTCTTGCAGACTGTTATCCTTGTATATATTGTATGTAAAACCAATTGGAAGAAAGAGGTAAAAGTGGATTCTATGGCTATATTTCCTTCTTCTTTAGACTCCTGAGAAAACCGCATATATAAAAGATGTATTCATGGAAGTTAACTTCTTAACTAATAAGAGTGATCTCGATAAATAAAAAAATACTTTATTATTTCCTAATTGATCAATTGATGGTGATCCATTTCTCAGGTTGAACAAGCATCTGAAAGGATACGAAGCTGGTCCGGAAATAAAGATGAATATGATGTAATAAAGATATAAAGTCGGTTCTTTTTTTTTTCTACTATTTTTGAAGGGTTGTTTTGTTTTTTTTTTTTTTTTTTTTTTTTTTTACTTTTTTTTTGTAAGATTAGTGATTAGCAAGTCTACGAGGTATAGAGAACTTTCACGCCAACAAATTTAAATTGCTCATTTCACGGTTATACAGATATCTATAGTTTGTCTGCTCTTAAGGTTGATTCGTTTGACACTGAAATTTGATGCCACTCCAGGACTCGCAAGTCATAAAGTTTTAGCCTAAGCCTAAATACAATTTTTTTTTTGGTACGATACATCAAATATCGAAAATATTTTAACAGTTAAGATCCAATCATTTTGTTCAGCTTCTTTAGACGGAGCCTTTTGTTTTGTCCATATTTCATTGGCCTGAAGCTTTGAACTTTGAATCGAGTCATTTATGGCGTAAAGGACAAAACGATGGTAAAACTGGTAAGAAAACTTGTAAATCAACGAATTATATAATTTCTCATTGTTAAGACCTTCCTCTTATAAAATATTAATATTGCAGGTCAACTCGCAAAATTTTATGCAATTACGATATGGGTCAACTTAATAGGGTTATTACTTCAAGTCTCCAACCCAGCCAAGGGTTCTTCGTTTTTTGGCTTCATTTAATTTGTTTATTATTGAAACATCACTACTCATTTAATTTAAACACTAAATATACATTTTTTTAAAATATTATTCTTGTTAACGCCATTTTTAAATTAACATTTAGAACCGTCCGTGATTCAGTCCAGGGCCGGACTCTATGACAACACGTAGGTTGAGTGTGGTGAAATCTCACCTTCTCGTCATATTTACCTCGCCGGAAAGAGGTTCTCAATTTCTTGTTACTTCGTCAATATTTTGCCTTCGTGTTCGTCATGTTCATCGAGTTCGTTGTGTTCTTCGGGTTTTTCACCATTTTTGGGTTCTTTGCGTTCGTCGAGTTCTTCGAGTTCCTCGTGCTCTTCACGATCTTCGGATTCGTCGGGTTCTTCGTGTTCTTTACCTGAAAATACAAGAAACATGAACTAGAGGGACGCGGAGGGAGTTTCCCCTGGCGCTTGCTCCGACGCTCAACATTGGTTGAGGTGGGAGGCTAATATCTTGGCTCAAATGTCAAGAGAAAAAAATATAGTGAGTCTGAAGTAAAGCATATATTTTTTTACTCGAGAAAGACTTACCTTGTGTTGAATGGAAGTATTTATAGTTGAACCTTAAATGAGTGAGGCAAAAGAGGAATTTTTAGGCTTAAGGTTGCTTTGGCCATGAGCCTTGGCTAGATGAGTGGTTGATGGATGAGTGGTCATGGCTGAGTGATTGATGAATGAGTGGTCTCGTTTGGAAATGTGGTATTGTTTGGACGAGTGGTCTCGTATGGACAAGTGGTCTCATTTTGGACGAATGATCTCATAGACAGATGGTCTTGTTGTAGGAGTAGTCTTGGCTGAGAGGTGGAGATGGCCGAGTAGTAGCCTTGGCCGGGTGGTCATATTTGTGACTTTATCTTGAAGATTTTGCCAAGGAACTTATCTTGAAGTACGTACTCAAGATTCCATTTTGAGGACCTAGCTTAGAAATTTGTCCGAGAGACGTCTCGTGAGTCTTGATTTGAAGCTTGGGTTAAATTTTCATTCGTGGCTCGAGATTTTTGGAGCCATGAAGGCTAAGAGACTCGATCACGGGGATCGAGTGACCCGAAACTACGGGGGTCGAGATTTTTGAAGCCGCGAAGGCCGAGTCTAATATGGAGATGTAAAAAGATTAACTTTCATTGTTTGGGTTCTCGCAAAGCAGATTACAAAAGTTGGCCTCTCATAGGAGATAACAAATAAAACAGAAAACTTTTCACATGGTGGATTGTAAAAAGTTCACAAAAGGTGGGCATTTGGGCCTTGGGATTCGCTCTATGACACGAGCTCCTAATCTATTAGGTAGCCTTCTAGTTGACGATGTTGAGATAAGTTTCTACCCGGGCATTGTTGGCACGCATTGCTCCATTAACGGTGGCGTCTTGTCTACTCGTCGACGCTCTGGTGTGGTTAATCATTGCGAGAACAAATTTCTTTAGCTCCCTATTCTGGATAAGGTTCTCAATTTATCTCTTCAGGTCGATGCAATCGGAACTTTGGTGTCCGCGGCACTAGTGAAACTCGCTGAATCGAGTCTAGTCTCGCTTTATGGGATCGTCTCTTAGGGACGTGGGGGTGGCGAACTTCTCGCGGGCCAACGCCAGTATCCTTTCAGGAGGGGTGTTCAGCGGAGTGAAGTTCAAGTTACCTCGAAACTTCTCGGCCAGTAAGTGTTGAGCCGATTTCTCGTCCCAACAATCTATACCAGATTTATTCGAATTGTCTCGTATATTTATTTATATGAGTTAAGGGTCTCAGAATCCGATTATGAAGATCAAACCGAAATTTGAAAGAAATTAATAGATAATACGAATTTGAATATAGAAAGGGCGAAAGGAAATTCCTTTTATTGATTATTGAACGTACACCTTACAAGAATAGGAAATTGTTTGAGAATAAGCAGGAAAACTCCAAATGAGTATAGAAAAATATAGCGCAATCATTCAGTGGCGTAAAATGAAAATGGAGTGAGCTTTTATAGCTAGCTCGCTGATTCTCCTGTTTCTTCAGATCGATACACGTGTACGAGCAGAACCGGTCTTCGATCCTTCAATCTCGCGTACACCCCCACCTTTAGGCGATTTGACCGTTTCTTAGGTGATCACTCGTTTGAATTAATTGGGGGGGCCGTCCAGGAACATTTATGGGCCCGGGTCGAGTTGGGATTCGTCCTTTGATGAAGTATTGCTATTGTCTTGGGCCGATCTCGCTTGCGCCTAGGATTTCTAGGCCGAACTGACGTTTATCTTGTCCCCCTTTGGGCCGAACTTGCTCCGGGCCTAATTGGTCCAACTCGCCTGGTGGAAGGGGACGATATCCACTCCCACAGTAAGCGCCCTTGATCATCCGAGGGACAACTAGACGTGTCAGTGCGCGCCTTCTTCTTTCTTGATTCGTCCGACTTATCCTCCTCCCTCTTTCGATATCCTGGGTCATTTGCTCTTCGGCCGTGGACAAACTTTTTGAGGGTAATGTACTATCCGTGAGTATCAAGAAGTCAGGAACCTTCCAAGTTAGATTCCATTAAGTATCGCCAAGATGGCGTCTCCGTCTTCAAGCCTGTCAACTTTCTTCGACTTCTCGGTGAATCGCGACAGATATTGGCGCAAAGGTTTGTTCCTTCTCTGCTTGATTGTCCGGAGGTGGCTCTTTCTAAACTTCTGTTCTCTAGAGCCATTGAAACGGGCAAGAAAACTTTGTTGTAATTCTTCATAGATGATAGGGGCAAGGCAAAATACCTGGCACATGATCGCCGACGAGTGTTTACCCATTTTCCTCCATAGATGATAATGTTGGGTGTAAGAAAAGGAGTTGGTCTTCCCGCCATAAGTTGACGCGGTCGGGAGGCAAAAGTCACGTGCGAAGTCCTCTGCGAGGATATCCATGGTGAAAGGCGAGGCGATGTCCTCCATCATGTTGCAGATGTCGGGCGTCACGGTCTGTGCAGCTAGTAGAGACCTCGCACTTTGTCCCTTAACTCTTCAAAGAGAGTCATCATGTCTGTGTTTTCGGTGGAAGTCGCGGTGGGGGAAACTCTGTTTGTGTGTACTGTTGGAATAGATCTAGGATTAAGAAAAGATGATCTCTTCTAGCAAGCGGCGGAATATAAAATTTCTTTAAAAACACGTAAAACGATTTACTACCTAGACAAAGTGCATGAGCGTATAATTTAAAATTTTAAAATTAATTTGAATTTTCACTCAGTACCAACCTTGAATGGAGCTTGAATGTCGAGAAGCCTTAGGAAGGTTGAAACGCTTGTCTCTCCCACTAGTCTTCTTGAACCTGTGAGCAACCACGAAAGTTTCTACCACTAGAGTCTTTCGAGTATGGTTAGGATTTAGTGTGTGGACACTTTTAAACACTATGACTCAAGAACTTGTCTTGGAGCCAAAGAGCTAAAACAAAACACTAGGTCTAATGAGGACCAAGGTGCCAAAAGAAAAGAACAAGAAGAGATCTAGAGAGAGAGAGAGAGAGAGAGAGAGAGAGAGAGATGGGTGGCCAACAATTTAGAGAGAGAAGCTCTCAATCTCTAAAATTGTGTATTCAACATTGTGAATGATGTGGGGTATTTATAGGAGGAGGGATTGCCTTGAAGTGGTAGTTACCTCTTTTCTAATGAATATCAAATATTCATGGGCATAATCTTTATTTCCCATTCCTATCAAAATACCAAGGTTGGAAGAAGCTTCCTCTTTTCTCCTAGTTGGTCGCCCAAGTCTATTCACTACTACAAATATGGGCATCAGGTGCGACTTTTGTCGCACCTGATGCCCACAAAGTCGCACCCGATAGTACTATCGAGTGCGACTTTAGGTGCGACTAAGTCGCACCTAAAAGTCCGCAGCTAATACTATTGGGTGCGACATGTCGCACCCAATAGTATATACTATTAGGTGCGACACTATTGGGTGCGACTTATCGCACCTGAAGTCGGACCTATTTTTCCGTGGGAACTTAAGAATAAGCCGGGAATTTGACTTTTGGGTGCGACTTGTCGCACCCAATGCTCTTCCCGCCAACTTATTGGGTGCAACTAGTCGCACCCAATACTCTTCCCGCCATAGTATTGGGTGCGGTTAGTGGGCATCAGATGCGACTAGTCGCACCCAATAGGTAAGGTGGGAAGGGTATTGGGTGCGACTAGTCGCATCTGATGCCCAATTTATTTTGAAAAAAAAAATTTACAAATAAATAGAATTATAATAAGAATTAGAAATTAATATTTCATATTCAAATATTTTTAATATACAAACAACTAATACGAGTTTGTTCGCTAATATAAAAATATACAAGTCCAACTATTTTCGTTGTTGCCTACAAAACTTATCGATAGAGGAATTTCCTCTTCCAAATAAGTTGCCTCTGCGGCCACTGCTGCTTCCTCCTCGGCCACTGCCGCTACCACTAGGACGATCTCGACGAAACTCCGCAGAACCTGGCATCACATTATCAGCCATTGCCGCTGATGTCGGCGTAGGCTGAGGATGTGGGCTTGTGGGGGAAGCCTGAGTATGCATCTGTGTAAACGAGAGCAGCTGTCGCTGCATCTCTTCCATCTGGATTTGTTGTGCCGCCATTTGAGCTTGTTGTGCTGCCAGCTGAGCTTGCAACTCGGTATACAGTACTGGATCGGCACGTGAGTGAGATGACAAACCAGACGAGCTTCCGTCTTGAGCTCGAGCCACACTCAAAGCCCCAACTGGGGTCATGGGTCTTATCTCGACATCCCAATCACGGCGTGGCCCGAGAACGTCATGCATCGCATACTCCTCTGCGCGTTCGAGGCTCAGCTCTTCGCCTTGCTCCTCCGCTTGTCGCAAAATATCTTCCACTTGGGCGTTGATTCGCGCCTTTACAAAAAAACCAAATAAAATTATTATATAATTATTATTAAGTAATTAAATAAAGTAACTTACAAATTGTTGATTCACGAAGGGCGTTGTCCAGTTGCCGTTAACATCTTGATGGTTTTTCTCCCACGTCGCTAATGCGGAGGGCAATGTCCCATCCTCTTTCCTCTGCAAGTTTTAATCATCAAAATAAGACTAATGTGTCTAATGCTAATAAAAATTAAGCAACTTATGCCCTTCTGTCGATGAGCGAAAAAAGGTATCGACCCTTGTCTGGCCTTTGTCTGCTTCTTCTTCGCATTTTGTCTGTTGCGATCAGCCTTTGCCTGCGAGACATAAATTCATTTAATTCGATTCGATGAGAAAAACAAATCATGTTCAACTCATACCTTATGGTCCGGTGTGTTGAACTCCTCTATTGCCTTCAACCAAGCCTCGTGCGTATAGCCCTTTGGTGTTTCTTCTCTGGCGAGCTCTATTTTCCCACAAAACTTGTTGAAGAATCTAGATGATAACTTTGACTTTTGGTTGCGTCGCAACCGCTTCATTTCGCGAATGATAGTAGACTATATCTCGTTGCGAATGCAATCAGCTGGCACTCTCTCGCCAGTTGCAGGATCCTCGTACACAAAACGGTACTCGTTATGGATTGCGGTCATAACGGCCGTCACATGCTGAGGCTCGACTTCATTCCAGTCGTTTTGATCAAGTTTCCAAGACGGTTCGAGAAGGTGCCGATCATGGGATTTAGCTCCCAGATGTCCTGGTAGAACATCATGTGTCGCCGATCGTAGCGAACTACATTCGCACCAGGAGTCCCTACCCTTGCTCTCGCTGACACGAGACCCTTTGTTGGTCCACGTGTGTTCTTCGATCCGGAGGATCCCGGCGTCTGTGGTGGATCCTTGCCTTCACCTGCTCCAGTCGACATCCTATAAGAAGAAAACATGATTAGAAAACAAAGAAACGTGGACGACACCACGAATTTATTAATTAGCATTGAAAGTCCGATCTTACTAATTAACTAAGTCCTAAACCGAGCCTCCGTGGCTCGGTCACAACATTTTATCAATGAAAACTATAAAACAATCACTCAGTAATTAATTAATTACAATATCATAAACAACTAATCTAATTATAAAATAGTTTAAACAATTAACCAATTTCAATCTTAATTAAACTATTTCTTCAAAAAAAAAATCTTAATTAAACTAACATTTAAAATTTAAAATTAGTTACATAACCAATTTCATTATTAAGTATAAAGTGTTAACAATTAAACTATAAATTAATTAGTTAACTAAACTAACAACTTATTAACCAATTTGAATTCAATTACAATTTCAATTTCAAAATAATATTTTATCTAAACTTTTACAATTACAATTAATTTCAACTAAACATTAACCTAAGCATATTACTAAACTAATTATAAACACTATATATATTAACAATTATAATTACATTAATTAATACATGTTACTAAACTAATTATAAATACTATATATATTAACAACAATAATTACATTAATTAATACATGTTAACAATCAAAATCAAACTAAACATACTAACAATTTATTTGATTTGAAACGTAAATACTAAACTACTAAATATACTAAACACATATATAGAATTTGAAACTAAACATACTAAATTACTAATTAAAACTAATTAATAATTATTAACACTAATTATATATGCTAATTAAAACATACTAAATTACTAATTAAAACATACTAAACCATTTAAATTTATTTTTTCTTCATATATATATATAATACTAATTATTAATATATATATACACAAAAAAATATTATCCCTTAGGCGGAGGAGATCGGACCGGCGCGGAGGAGCGAAGGCGGAGGAGAGGACCGGCGTGGAGGAGAGGACCGGCGCGGAGGAGCGGCTGCGGAGGAAAGGACCGATGGAGGAGGAGAAGACCGGTCTGAGAAGAGCGGCGCGCTGACTTGGACGTCGGAGAAGGCTCGGAGAAGAGAGAGGGAGAGAGGGAGGGAGAGTCGCAGAGGGAGGGAGAGTCGCAGATGGAGGGAGAGAGGGACGGAGAGTCGCAGAGGGAGGGAGAGTCGGAGAGGCTGAAGAAGATGAAGAAGACGAAGTTGAGTTTATAAACTAACCCTAGTAATCAGGTGCGACTTGTCGCACTTGATACGCAAATAGGTGCGACTAGTCGCACCTAAAAAAGTTAATCGGTTCGACTAGTCGCACCTGAAAGTAAAAAAAAAAAATCTAAAAATTAATTCCACGTCAGACAAATGGAAAAAATGAGGGGGAGAAATTGAGCGCCGAATTTTTTTTTAGACTTTCAGGTGCGACTAGTCGAACCTGAAAGTTTTCAAAACTATTGAGTGCGACTAGTCGCACCCAATACCACTTAAAATCAGCGAAATTTTTTTCATTTTTGGAGCCCTTTGGGTGCGACTAATCGCACCTGATGCCCAATTAGTGCGACTTTTAGGTGTGACAAGTCGCACCTAATGCCCTTCCGCACCAGAAAGGCTTATTTGTAGTAGTGATTGCTTCATAGAGCAAATTTGTTTCCTCTTTTTTCTTTTAGAAAGTATCTTCATACATCAATGCACAAAATAATTTCCTTTTCTCTCTATGGTATGCACGAAATTTAACTTCTAGAACATGCTTCTAGATGTTTCTTTATTTGTTCATGACAATATAAGAAAAGTCCATGTAGAATTTTCACATAAAATTCCATGAAATGAAATTCAATCCTCAAGGCCCAAATACCTTCATTGTGGCCATGTGGACTATTTCATTGTCATCATATGACAATGTCAAAAAACTTATTTATTGACATTCATACCACCTTATGTCCTCATGGACAAAATTATCATTTAGACAATTTTCGTAAAACTTGTCTAGTTCAACATTTGAACTTGTTTTGACTTAGCTTCTAGTTTAACTAATCCTACTCTAATGACTTGTGGTAGTGACCTCATGCATCCAAATGAACAAAGCTTGAGCTAGCATACTTGGACTCAAAAGTTCACAAAACTTTTCCAAGTTCTAGCTTAATGTTAACTGACTCTACTAAAGAGTTGACACTGAAAATCTCTCGGTTCAAATGAATATATTTTATACTCAAAATTCTACTTAATTGTGATGAGTGGATCCATTAAATATTATCTATACTTACCCTTCATGAATATCATCGACTAGATGGTATATATAAAATTAATATTTTACGCTTCTAGTTATTATTTCCTCAACTCTTTTGTCACTTGTAGAAAAATGTATTGACGAGGAGTTAACAAGTCACATTGATTCATCCAAAAGAGTCATGACTCAATTTGGAAACTGGCTAGTTCATTTATTCACATTCCAAGGAACAAATCATGAGGTGATATACATTGCATTTCAGCAATCTTGTACATGAATTCCATATCTATGAGATCTTCACAAAGTTGTTCATGACATCTTCATAACTTACTACTTCACCAATAGGTCTTGTCTATATCACATAGTGAATCTAGAACTTTGATTTTCTCAAATGAGAATACGTAAGTTATGAAATGACATGTCTCATTTCAGGATTAAGGTAAGCATGATGCAATTCATACATAGTGACTCCGAGACATAAGAGGTTAAATGGTTTGTTCTTATTCTGTCTCTAGAAGTGCATTGGTCAATTCAGTATCTTCAGAAGATACCTGGGAAGAATTATAGAGTCTCCAACTCTCTATGTCTCATAACCAGACATCATAGATTCTCCTAACAATCATACTGAGATCAATAGTCCTTTGATCCTTAGATTGTGAATATGCTGTTTTAAGCTAACCATGAAGAGTTTGTTCATGCAAATCTATATTTGACTCTTCATTTGTTGTTAGGTTTGTTTAAGGACTAAAGACTAAGATTTATCATAAAGCTTCAAACAAACAAGGAAGATTGAATGAAAGTTTCAACTTTTATTAATTATTCAGCAGTTACAAGCAAGAGTCTTCGTAAGACTTTATTACATCAAATATAAATAAGTTGTAACAACTACTCTTCTTGTGGGCACCAATGCCAACACGTACTCTCTCATTTGACGCTCGGTTAAGAGGCGCAATATGTGGTGGAGTCGGGTTGGCCGAGATTGGTTCCGTTTGCGTTTGGGGGTTCGTTGGTTAGATAGGAGAGAGATTTCGTGGAATCTCTTACTGGGTGTTGAGTCTTTGTCTTAGGTCCTTGTCATGGCAGGGCGCGGGTCTCGGATTGTGGACAGACATTGGCGAAGTGAATCTCCGAGCGTCTTTGCTATCTGTCATGTCGTCTCTGTGGCTTATGCGATCGAAGACGGACGGACGTGAGCGTCTCGTTCTCGCCTCGGAGGAGCGAGAGCTTCGTGAGGTGGCTTGATGGTTTCATGGCCTCGACTTAACCACCACTTGGAGAGCCTCATTCATCTCGTGACATTGGTGACGTTTGCGATTTTCTCTCGCCTCCGTGAGGGCAACGCCCCTAATGTCCACGTACTCGGATCGGGGGCATCGTCGCTAATCTCTTGGTGGGGCTCGAGGTCTTCGTTTCTGGGTTGTTTTCGGGGCCTTGCTCCGATTCTTGAATCTAACGGGATGTGCTCCGATGCGTCTTGGTCGTTGAAAACGTTGTCTATGAGAGCACTGTCTTCTCCGAGCCTCGCAACAACTCCGGCGAGACAAAAGATATTCATCTCAATTCATTCTATTCGTGTGTCTCGGTCATCACGAATAGGTTCAGGGAGAGCTTCCTCTCAAGGGCCGTTGTTCTCTTGAGATTGGCGGGCTTGGGCTCGAGTGTTGAGTGCAACTCTTCCCATTGACGGGGCGCCGCCCTCGGAGATGGCTAGGAGGCAAGCCATGGTCGTTGGTGAATCTTGTTGTCTTCTGTGGAGGAAGTGGGTTTATTGTTGGAGAGCTTGTTGTTTTTCTTCGAGTTCCCTTCTTATAGTGCCAAAATTTTAATGTTATTTTTGGGTCAACACTTAGAATCGTCATTGGTTCAATCTAGGGTCAGAATGGGGTTCTCGGTTTCTCATTAATTCGTCAATAGTTCACCTTTGTGTCGTTGCGTTCATCAAGTTCTTTGGGTTCTTCGCAATCTTTGGGATCTTTGCATTCATCAAGTTCTTCGAGTTTTTGTGTTCTTCGCAATCTTTGGATTCTTCGTGTTCTTTGCCTGAAAAGACAAGAAACATTAACTAGATGGACGCGGATGGGTTTCTCCAGGTGCGTACTCCAATGCTCAACATCAATCGAGGTTGGGGGCTAATATCTCGTCTCAAATAGCGAGAGAGAAAAATACAGTGAGTTGGAGTGAAGCATATATTTTCTAAGTCGAGAAAGACTTGCCTTATGTTGGATGGAATTAGGGTATTTATAGTTAAACCTTGAATGAGTGAGGCAAAAGAGAAATTTTGAGCCTTAGGATCGATTTGGCCATGAGCTTTTGCTGGATGAATGGTCATGGATGAGTGTGGATGGCTGAGTAGTTGATAGACGAATGGTTGATGGATGAGTGGCTCCTTGATGTTATCGGTCGTTCTCAGAAAACCCGAAACATCAAGAAGGCATATGCCGCTCAAAGGACCGATGGTCAGGCAGGAGGTCCTAAAGAGTGGTAACTCACCTCCACGAGTCGACGGACGAGTCCTCGCGTCAAAACTACGCAACTCATCGAGTCGAGTCTATCTCCTCGAGTCGAGTCTTGCTCCTTGAGTCGAGTTTTACGTCCACGAGCCGACTGACAAGTCCTCTTGTTGACCTAATTCCTCGAGTACAGTCTCTCTCATATCGTGCGACTTGCACGAAATCCCGAACGCCGAAAGGAGCACGCGCTCGGTGCGCTCATCAAAAGGAGTGCACGAGCGCGCTCCTTGGAAAAGAGCGCTCGTACGACGCGCACGGCACACAGCGCGCCCGCTCTACGCTCCTTGAAGCCGCGCGCACCGGGAAACCGCACCCCAATCCTTGAGGTGCCTCCTTAGGACCTCCTAGGCCTCCACTAAAAATACCCCCTCTCATTGAGGGGGAGAGACACATTCATTCTTCCCAAAGATTACTCGCTCTCAGAGTTCTGAAATGCTGCCGGAGACTTTCTGAGCACAATTTCCTCTGATTGAGCGCATGATCTAGAGCGCAAGCCGCTCCTAATATTTTCTACTAAAAATCCCTTAAGCGTCCAACGCATAGGCCACGTCCATGATTTTCCACTGAAAATCCCCTACACGTCCAACACGCCTGGAATTCTCCACTGAGAATATCATACGTCTCCAAAAGAGAGAAAACACACATTCTCTCTCGGGTCGCTCGATCTTAGAGTCATGAGACATCGTTGAGGCCTCATCTGTGCTCTGTCTCCTCTGTTGAGCATACCTTTCGGGCTCCACGCTTCATACTGATTTCCCACTGAAGATAAATGATTATTGAATTCGATAAGAAGAACACTGTAGCATTTATGATTAGTGGGTTGAATCCTGTTATTAATATATAGAATCAATAACAACTATCCCCATAGCCTCAGTATCAAACTGAATTACATGCTGGGCATCTAAGTTCGGGCGGTATGCTAAAACATGGTCGATGATTGATACACGCCTGGGAAGCTGTATCTAAAATAATATATGTGGAACACTAAGTGAAGGCTGATCATTTAGTGGGAGCATTATACACTTTTGGTAAGTGTACGACCTGGGAAGACCTTGCCTGAGATGTGACGTTTAAGCACCATTACGACACACTAGCCGAGGTCACTATGATGGTCACAGTGAGACTTGATCTAAATCCTAAAGTGTTCATGGACTTCTAGGTCTTGTTACTTAGTTCTTTGATTCATCACGTTAAAGGCCAATTGAGGTTGCATAAACAGATGTTTTGGGAACTCGGGACTTGATCGTAGAAAGGAAGTGTTTCACAGATACGGAATCCAGCCTTCCTGAAAGAAGGTAAATGTTCTCTCACCTAAGGGTTATTTCTAGAACCGTTAGATTGCCGGCACTCTCGAAGTAAGTAACATTCGAGAAAATCTTTCGCTGGGGAAACACCAATGCTTAGGGCTTATATTTATGAGAAAGGTATAATGGAATAATTTACCTTTTCTCGATACGAGTTGAACCTTGAGGATCTTGAACGCGTACTAACTATATCAGTGGAACTCGTCAAGATGAGTCAATATAATTTTAGTATTAAAGGAGAGTTCAGTCTTAGCTTACACGGTGGAGTATTGACTAAGATTAGACGAATCGATCGAAAAAGATTATTTAAAGGAAGATATTATGGAATAATATATCCTAGATTATGATCTAAGGGTTGAGAGAGAAAGTAGGAATTTCAATAAAGATCTAACGGTTGATCTTTGATTGGAGACTAGGGTTTCCTAAAACCTCGCCATTATATCGCTATAAATAGAGGGTCTAGGGTTGAACAAATATCATCCAAAAATAGAGGAAAAATTTCGTCCATTCACTCTCTGTGGTGGACAAAAATTTTCTCTCTCTCCCTCTTCCCGGAATTCCGTGATTCCAATCCCATAAACACGGTGAGATCCGAAACACCATTGTTTCGGATCTAAGTGAGATATAGAAAGCTGCCCACTCAGTTGTCCTATTTGTCTCGGAGATTACGTTTTGGAAGACTGCGGTGTCATCATCGACGAATCGAAGCTGATCTAGAAGTCCTCTTCATCGACGAACGTTCAAGAACGAAGACGGATCTGATAAGGCTTGAAGAATTTGGTTCATGAGCCCAACCCGTAAGTCTCCTCGAACCTTTATTTTTATCGGTTGCTCGATTGCTTCTCCAACTTTATAGTACAAACTCGTAAAACTAGATCTTGTTTAAAATATAATCAATATTAATTAGCTTATGATAGCGTATCTAATTCTTCCGCATGATTATATATAGGTGTTTAATTCTTAACAAGTGGTATCAGAGCTAGTCGTTTTACTTGTTTGTTTGATCCGTTCGTGCTTTTAAATATTTAATGGCTCGAATGAAATTATATATGATTATGTTTTTCATTCGATTCGATAATTGTTTATGCGAATTGTTTTCGGATTTGATCGTAGAATATTTGATTCTCGCTTTATTAGAAAAATTATTGTACACTCGATTATGGTGGGTATAGGCTTTATGTAATTTTATTTTTCTGTAAAATAAATATTGTTGTAAATCCCGACGTGATCACGACGATCGACGAGACGCCGCGACCACGAACAACCGAATGAGCCGCTGCACCACCGTGCAGCGTATCTCCCACACGGCTGAGCAGAACAGCAAGGGAGCTGCACCCGCGGCCCCGCTCCAGCCAACCCAGCGCCGCCGTAAGCCCAATCGAGATGCGCCCAGTCTGCCGAGGTCGCGGCCTCCTGCTCCGCGTGCACCTGTGTCTTGTGGCTAGCCTTGCTGCCTTGAGGGCAACCCTAGCCGTGGCGGGCTAGGGCTGCTGGATTCGACTAGGCCTCGGCCCAGTCAGCCCAGTGGGCCCACGGGCCCACTGAAATTTAAAAAAAAAATTAAAATTTAATTTCTATTTAATTTAATTAATTCATATGGCATGGGCCTTAATGATTTTATTTTAAACATGAAAAATAAATAATTTGGATATTGATTTATTTTTCTAAGGGACATAGTTGTGGGCCATAATGAAATTTATTTTAAATGGAAAATAAATAATCTGGATAATTGATTTATTTTTCATGGGACATTGCTTATGGGCCCAATAAGAATCCATGGGCCAATATGATTGAGCTCATCTCATTTTCTTTATAAGATCAAATAGGAAATGATCAAAAACGAAACAGACCATGCTCGCTAGTTTATGCTTGTTTATTTAATTGCTTTGCCATATATGCTTGCTATGCTTGGATATTGTATCGTTGGTAGCTTGCTTATGGGTTTTCATTCATTTAAAAATATCTAATCGGATTAGGATAGTTTTAATGAATTAGTTGAACGGATCGGAGAGTTTTGTCACCAAGCCGATAAGAGGCTAAGCGGGGAGGTTATTAAAAGACGATGTCTTCCCTCCCTACTGGAAGCTCATCCGAGAAGGGATGCTATAAGGTTAATCAAGACTAGTTGTCACGAAAACCTAATCACTAAACTATATTGAAACTTAATTGTTTTTAAGGGTAGTTTAGAAACACTCTTGATTTTTTAATATGATTTAGTAAACTCGAGTGGATCTCCTAGATTAATGTTAATGCTAGGAAAATTAAAATACTAAGAGTATATTGAGTCTTAGGCCTCCAACATTGGCACAACACCATGAGGATGACGGATCCTTGCTTGATTGGCGGTCTTATTTAAGACATGGTGATCTGCTCCTAAGGACTGGCTTTTCTTGATTCCAATACCAAGGTTGTGTCTCTGGCGATAGGTGGGAGGGTCGAATCCGACGTGTACTGGCTAAGCCAGTGCGTTTGGGCTAGGCTTCTTTCATCGAAACGTTGGGTCGACTCAAGCATGAACCAACCTTTGGTTGCTCATGTGGCCAACGATTCCTATAAAACTGGGTAGTTAGTGAGCATAGTTATGAATTTACATGAACCATAATTGCTCACTAATCTGAGATGATACTCATTTTCACTAGGTGCACTTCGTTACGCCACCATAGTGGGACGGATTGTGGCTATTGGTGGATTACTCTGGAACATAAAAACTGGGTTCTTTTGTCTTGGTGTTTTATCCCGTGCTTGTTTGCATTATGTTTTTATTTCCTAAACTTGTTAGATAGTTGTTTCTTTTCATATTTCTAATAGAAGTTCTTTTATATACTCAATAATAATGTCAAACCCTATTATGGCCTTATTATCGAAAGACGTACTTACTGGTGAAAACTTCCCTAAGTGGAAGTCGAACCTGAATATTGTGCTAGTGAGTGAAAGCATTCGCTTTATCCTCACTGAAGACAGACTTTCGCTTCCTGGTCCTAATGCCTCTAGAAACCTAAAATAGGATTATGATAAGTGGGTCAGGGCCAATAACAAAGTTGTGGCCTACATGCTTGCAAGCATATCTGATGCATTGCGAACGAAGATGGAAGGGAAAAAGACGGCTTTGGAGATCCTTGACGCACTGCAACAAATGTTTGGGATGTAAAGCGAGCAAACCTGTATTGAACTCACCCGTAAGTGCACTAGCACTAGGATGATTCCGAGAACTCCGGTAAGAGACCACGTCATGAAAATGACTAACTACTTTACCGAAGCTGAGCTCCGTGGGGCACAGATGGATGAGATCACTCAGGTGGGAATCATACTGAACTCCATTTCGAGTGACTTCATACAGTTCACGTCCAAATATATTATGAATAAGTTGGACTATGGACTGTCTCAGCTGTTGAATGAGCTACAGACTTTCGAGTCTATCACTCAACCTGGGAGGAACAAAGGGTCGGCCAACTATGCTGACAAGAGTTCCTCACCCAAAACCAAGAAGAAATCCTCTTCTGGTGCTGAGTCATCTAAGGCACGCCCTAGCTCTTCTAAGAGGAAGGTTCCCGCTAAGAGAGGAGGGAAGAAGTTCAAGATGAACGGAAAAGGGAAAGAAAAGAAGCAAGATAGCATTGGTAAATGCCACCACTGCAACACTGAAGGCCATTGGAAAAGGCATTGTCCTTTATACTTGAACGAGCTTGAAAACAACAAGAAAAATGCTGGTATGTAACCTTAAAATTCATGATTAAAGATAATATGTTCGAAAGTAAATTATTTACTGCGAGCTATTTGACTTGACCTTGTTTGGTAAGTCAAAAGATCACTTACTAAAGAGCATGAACTAGAAGAAAACTAAATGAGACGTACGTCGAAAAACATAATTGATAGAGATATAAATTAAGGTGAGAATCCATAAGATGGGAGTCTCAACCCTAATCAGAAATCTGAGTCGTCTGTTGTACGATGGCAAAGCATTAATGACGTGAAGGAGTTGCCTTATCTTCTCTGGTCAAAGTGGGAGATTGTTAGGAATATTGCACACTGAAGATAAATGATTATTCAATTCGATAAGAAGAACACTGTAGCATTTATGATTAGTGGGTTGAATTATGATATTAATATATAGAATCAATAACAAATATCCCCATAGCCTCGGTATTAAACTGAATTACATGTTGGGCATCTAAGTTCGGGCGGTATGCTAAAACATGGTCGATGATTGATACACGCTTGGGAAGCTGTATCTAAAATAATATATGTTGAACACTAAGTGAAGGATGATAACTTAGTGGAAGCATTCTACACTTTTGGTAAGTGTACGACCTAGGCAGACCTTGCCTGAGATGTGACGTTTAAGCACCGTTACGACACACTAGCCGAGGTCACTACGATGGTCACAATGAGATTTGATCTAAATCCTAAAGTGTTCATGGACTTCTAGGTCTTGTTACTTAATTCTTTGATTCATCACGTCAAAGACCAATTGAGGTTGCATAAACAGATGTTTTGGGAACTCGGGACTTGATCGTAGAAGGGAAGTGTTTCACAGATACGGAATCCAGCCTTCCCGAAAGAAGGTAAATGTTCTCTCGCCTAAGGGTTGTTTCTAGAACCGATAGATTGCCGGCACTCTCGAAGTAACGTTCGAGAGAATCTTTCGCTGGGGAAACAACAATGCTTAGGGCTTATATGTATGAGAAAGGCATAACAGAATAATTGACCTTTTCTCGATACGGGTTGAACCTGAAGGATCTTGATCGCGTACTGACTATATCAATGGACACTCGTCACGATGAGTAAATATAATTCTAGTATTAAAGGAGATTTCAATCTTAGCTTACACGGTAGAGTAGTGACTAAGATTAGATGAATCGATCGAGAAAGAGAAATGACTTTTTTTTCGTCTTTTTGATCGAATTTGTTAAGCTTCAAATACTAAGTCCATAGTCCCCGATTTGGCTTCGATAAAGATGAATAGGAACTTTCTAATAATAATGTTTTTATTATAATCTCACATGTTGTAATATGATTAGCAGCATACATTTGGAAATTTGTTTATTTGTCGAATTAACTATTTATAGTGGAATTAATTATTTGTCGTTGGATCAAGTAAATAATTAATTGAATTTTGAATTGGGCCTTATGGGCATTGCAAAATTCGAAATTCCCTGGCTCATGCAGAAGCAATTAATTTATATTGGGAAAACGCCCAAAAACGAAATCCTTTGCTCATGGGCACATGAAATTCGAAAGCCCAATTTTTCTCTTTCATGATTTAAATAAAGAGAGAATAATATTTAAAAGGAAATAATATATTTGCCTTTATTCTCTATATATTTAAATTCCTAATATATAGGAGAAAATATTAGATTTGATATTATTTCACTATATAAAAGGGAATAAAATATTGCATTTTTAAATAGATTCTTTATTTAAAGGAAGATATTATGGAATAATATATCCTAGATTATGATTTAAGGGTTGAGAGAGAAAGTAGGAATTTAAATAAAGATCTAACGGTTGATCTTTGATTGGAGACTAGGGTTTCCTAAAACCTCGCCATTATATCACTATAAATAGGGGGTCTAGGGTTGAACAAATATCATCCAAAAATAGAGGAAAAATTTCGTCCATTCCCTCTCTGTGGTGGACGAAAATTTTCTTCCTCACCTTCTTCCCGGAATTCCGTGATTCCAATCCCATAAACACGGTGAGATCCGAAACATCATTGTTTCGGATCTAAGTGAGATACAGAAAGCTGCCCACTTAGTTGTCCTATTTGTCTCGGAGATTACGTTTCGGAAGACTGCGGTGTCATCATCGACGACTCGAAGATGATCTGGAAGTCCTCTTCATCGACAAACGTTCAA
Organism: Urtica dioica subsp. dioica; assembly: GCF_054948205.1. Lineage (NCBI taxonomy): Eukaryota > Viridiplantae > Streptophyta > Magnoliopsida > Rosales > Urticaceae > Urtica > Urtica dioica. The sequence continues at coordinate 44,927,005 of NC_142759.1, read as the reverse complement.
GAACGAAGACGGATCTAATAAGGCTTGAAGAATTCGGTTCGTGAGCCCAACCCGTAAGTCTCCTCAACCTTTATTCTTATCAGTTACTTGATTGCTTCTCCAACTTTATAGTACAAGCTCGTAAAACTAGATCTTGTTTTAAATATAATAAATAGTAATTAGCTTATGATAGCGTAATTAATTCTTCCGCATGATTATATATAGGGGTTTAATTCCCAACACATACAATGTTACATACGCCTTGAACTACGTTCTGACTTGATCCCGCAACGCGGGTATGTAGGCAGCTCACAAGAAGCACAGTTACACCCCCTATTCAACCCCTTCTCTCCTCAGAGAACACCTCCGACTAGAGGAAACCTCAACTCGAGACTTTCGAGTTCACACCTTTGGCTCGAGTGCGGCCATTTGGTCCGACCTTGGGTCGAACCTCCCGAAGCTTTAAATCGTTGTTCATTTTCGTGCGACAACAGTGGACAAGTGGTCTCGTTTGGACATGTGGTCTTGTTTGGATGAGTTGTCTCATGGACGACTGGTCTCATCTGGACGAGGGGTCTCGTTTTGGATGAGTGGTCTCATTTGGACGAGTGGTCTCGTAGACGGCTGATCTTGTTGGACGAGTAGCCTTGGCCGAATGGTTGGTGGTCGATTGGCCTTGGCTGGGTGGTCTTGTTTGTGACTTTGTCTTAAAGATTTTATTAAGGAACTTGTCTAAGGACTTTACTCAAGAGTCCATTTTGAGGACTTAGTTCGAGAATTTGTCTGAGAGACGTCTTGTGAGTCTTGATTCAAAACTTGGAGCGAGTTTTTATTCATGGGCGTGATATGTCGTTTTTTTTGTGTGAAAATGACAGCATAACATATATTATATTCAGTCCAATTTATGATCAGAGTAACTCTAATATTAGGAGGTGCCCATTTTGCTGTATTACCTTAAAAAATAAATATATATATTAAATATCATTTCACATTATTATTATAAAAAACACTAATTATAGACAACTTTAAAAGTAGCTCATAATAGACCAACTTTAATATTTTTATCATTTCAATTAAGAATTGTTATTTATTATTTAATTATAAAAAAAAAGAACTCATAGATGCAAAAAAAATGTTGGGACCCATATTGCCTACAATGCATTGAGCATCATAACCATCGAGTAGAGTAAAATATAGGGAGCTTGAGTAGATTAGCCAATCAGAAACATAAATTTGTCAAAATAGCCAATATTTAGTTTATTTTGCAAAATAGTCAATAAACCACAACTTGATCAGACAAAAATACCCTTCATTAAAATGATGGGTTACCAAATATATATTAATTAACAAAAATAAATTAAATAAGTAAATAGAAAACATTACAATAAAAAACTATTCTATTAATATTTAAAAAATTCCTTAAAAATATTACGAGATATTTAATGTCGATCTTCATTGCCATTAATTTCACTCGCCCTTCCCCCTCGCCACCGCGAATGAACCAAGAAAGCTTCACCGTGACATCGATTTAGTCTTAGAACTATTTCGGTATGCGTTTATGAAATAAATTTACTGTCATTAACACAAATTTACTGACATTAACATGAATTAACACTGAACATCCGACCATGAATTAACACGAAATTCTCTTCCTCTTCATCCTTCCCGAAGGCTGAAATCACACCCATATCTCGACGAATTCCAGTCACACAAATATATCGATATTAACACAAATTTATATAAAATAACACAAATAAACACAAATTTACTGATCCACAAACACAAACACGATCGCATAAACACAAGTATACCAATATATTAGAATGGATTTCACTTACCGACACCAAAGAACCAGACCTCAGAAGATCGCACAAGGGGAGAGTGGTGTCAGAGAAAAGTCTTCGGCAAGGCAAGACGGACAAAAACTCAAAACAAAATAAAACACACATTATTCACAGATTTGTAAAGCATAAAAATATAAAAGGAAATACGAAAGGCAATATATTTCTTCGAGAATATCGAGAACAAATGGCCGCAGACTCTATCACATTAGCCGCCGATTCTAACAAATTCCCTGCCGCTATCATATTTGTGATTAGGGAATAGAAGTTTGTGAGGCGTAGTGCGTGCGTGCAGCCGAATCCATATGGTGGCAATATATATGTATATGTATATATATATACACGAATATATACATACATATATATATACTAGTTTGCGTCACGTGCTTCGCACGTGTTTAATTTTAATTATAAATTAGTATATTTATTTAAGTTTTAAATTTCGCTTTCGGATAAACCTGATTAATAAGCAAAAGTCTCATATGTAATTGGTAGAAGCATATTAGTTGAAACGATGACTGAATCTTCATTGTTGTTGTTTCGGTCAACAGCTTCGATAGGAAAAATATATATGCAGTGCACCATTTCGTTGAATTATATATATACAAAAAAAAAAAAAACAACGTATTTTCATGAGGCAAATTGAGGAATAGGGTTTAAATTTCGTCTCGGAACTTTAGGGTGATAAATTGGAACACGAAGGATTGGTAATTTTGACCAAACAAAAAGAAAAAAAGGAAAAAAAAAACCTCGACTGAGGCATTTCGACAAACCCTGGAAAAACTTTGCAAAATAGGGCAATTAAAAGAGACATTCCATTCAAATAATAAAAAAAAAAAGTAAACCATACAATGATTACATAAGCATGATAATCGACATAAGCCAAGTTAAATTATAATTGTAGCAATGTTGTAGCAATTTCAAACCTAGCACACGTGAAAAGAATCAAATTATAATTTCAAATTCGGACCCAAACAGAGAGCACAAGAACCCCAAAATCAAACACACAATTTCAAAATCCCCCATTTCTATATAAAAAAAATGTTCATGTACAATACAAAATTCGTGTTCAGTAACAAACGATTTCACAAGGGAGGAGCGAGGAAGGAATAGGGCATTTGTCAGACGAAACATTTTAAGGTTCGTTTATGTCTCCAAATTTTCTAGCGTAGAGGCTACTTTCGCACAATTCCAACGAGAGAAGAAGCAGAGTAAAAGGCAAAATTTGCCACCAAGTCTCCAGCGACTCTGTCCCCGACGCCACCGTCACTCGTTTCGGCACGTGCTATGCACGTGATTAAAAAAGACTTATTTAGTATGCATAATGCGGTATTGTATTAACAATTGAGGCTCAAAAATAGAATCAATATCAAAGAGGAGGTAATGCTCCAGTAATGGGCAGCTCGGTCCATTTAAGTGATAATTTTTCAAGAAAGAAGATCAAGAGATGAATAATGGAATAAAAGAAAATGTGATGGTGTCGAAGTTGAGAGAAAAAGAGGATTATTACTTGTGTCTAAGACGAATACACCAGACAGCCACTTCTTCCCATCCCACCCTCCATACCTGCATCGGAACCATATTTTGATTAACACATTTAAAAAAATCAATGCAACACATGCATACTCACATAACGATTTTCATGTTTGCAATAGCAGAAGCTGATGCAAAGTCCCGTGCAGATAGTAAATCCCCAAAACTGGTCGACTCTGACCATCGCAAAATATCTAGAGAAAATAAAGAAAAATCGGTTCACATTTCGAAGGAGAAAATACTTTCCGTAAACACAATCAGTTAGGTTTGCTCTTACCGGTATCTAAGACCCAAAAAAATCACTCAATCTTAAAATCCAATTTCCGCAACAATCAAACTAATGTGTAAGCAGATACAGAACAAGATACATCAAAAAAATTCATAACAAATTTAAACTTACCTACGTCGATTTTCTCTGAGATGACTTTCTTCGAACACCTAGCAGCCAGTCGATTAGGTCGCCTGTCTTATTAAAAAAAAATCTAAATTTTCCTAAGGGAAGCTGGAAATTATAGAGAGAAAAAAGATGAGGCATACCTCGGCGAATTTGGACGGTGGCGTACGCGGTTGGCGGGCTCAATTTTTTTACTCGAATTGTTTAATACCCATGAAAAAGAAGCAAGGACCAATTTTCTGACACATTATAGTAATCAATTATGCAGAAAGAGAACAAACTTGTGGAAGTTTTTTCTGCTGTAACACATAAATAAAACAACTAAGGATAAAAATAGAGTAAAACCAATTCATTAAAGTAAAGCAGCAAGCATTTGATACTTAATCAGTGAATAATGAATATACCCCATTTGTGCCTGGTTTGAACTACGGCAAATCCAAGAGAGCGAAATCAACAAAACAACTTAGAAAACAACAACATAGACAGAGCCAACTGATAAATACAAAGGATATGGCTGGAAAATATGTAAAAGCTCAGTGCACATTCTGGTAAGAGAACTATCAATTACCTGCAAGGTGAAGAGCCTATCTTCAAACTGCACTTCTTTTGTCAGAAAATCGGCTCCAATTGTGGCCTTATATTGGTTGCTAAACTTCTTGTTCACATACCTACAAGAAGTATGTCAAGGGAAAAAAACAGAGCAACAAACCCAAAAGAACGGCTATACGAATTTAATTTTTTTAAGAAAGAGATATTTCAATCTCAATTGCCTGACAAAACCCACATGATTACAAGCTATATACGTCATGAACAAGAAATATATATACATGTACGTATATATATATATATATATATATATATATATATATATATATATATATGTATGTATATGTGAATACATCAGATAGCTTAGTCCAAGGATACTGATTAATCAAAGAGGTCTTTCCCACCCTGTAAATGAAAATAAAAATACAGCTTTTAGAGGAAACCTTTATTAAACGAATTCCATCAATAAACAACAAACCCTATAATTACAAAGAACCCCTAATCTCAGATGCAAACTTCGAAAGAGAGAAAAAAGATGAGGCATACCTCGGCAAACTTGGATGGTGGCATACGCGGTTGGCGGGCTAGAATTGTTTACTCGAACTCGAAAGGTTTGCGTTATGAGGAAGAAAGGTTTCGATGGTGATTTGATTGTATGGAATGGGATGATTCGGTTTTGGTCGGAGCGTGGGTGAGTTTGGGACGCGCGCAAGGTGTTCGATGAAAGACCTGTGAGAGATGTTGTCACTTGGACGACGGTGATCGACGGATACGCGAAGCGGTATTTGTGGTACGATGCCTTTGAAGTTTTCGAGTCGATGTGTTCGAGCGGAGTCGAGCCCAACGAGGTGACGATGGTCGTGGTGCTCTCGGCTTGCGGCGGGAAAGAAAGCCCTGGGATCGCGAAGCGTGTCTACGATTTCGTGTTGAGGCACCGCGTGAATCGGAGCCAAAATTGAAAGGTGAGAGAGAGGAATATAGAAAAAGAAACGAATTCGAATGAGATGAAGGGGAGGGACCTGAAAATGTGATTAAATGCGATAGAAGAAGGTGAAAAGGCTGAAAACGTTGGGATTCAATGATGAATTGAAGTATGAAATGAAAGACATTGAAGTATGAAATGAAAGTCCTGAGAGTGTGTATGTGTTAGAATAAGAGTAAGCTTAGGTCATAATAATTCATTTAAGTGACGTGTCGATTTAAGATTGATTAAAAACAAAAAGGAATAGTCTATGAATAGTAAATAAGCATTCTGACTTATTATATTATATAGATACATACATATATATACATATATATATATATATATATATATATATATATATATATATGAATATGGAAGAAAGAAAAAATTAGATACACAATTGCAAAAAGAAACTGGAGAGAGAGGGATAGATCTTCTATAACTATAAGTATTATTATCAATTACTTTGTAGGTTTTAATTCCATCCTTATATATAGTTATACGTATCAATGACCTCTAGTTGTGCGTTTCTTATTCTGTAATACTCTTGCAATCAATTTATATAAAAGGCAATCATCCTTAATTTTCGTTTTGCATGAATATTTTGGATCCATACATATTAATAATTATAAATGGCAATCTGATCCGAAAATCAAATGCAATTTTTTTTTTAATTTTGAAATATATAATAATTAAAAGGTTAAATTAGGTATAATAAATCTACACAAATTTGTCTATTTTTCAAAAAATATTTGAAACGTTGGCTAGTTTGCAATTTCAACGTTTGAAATGGTTTAATACGCCTAAATATTCTAAAATATAATTATAGTAACAATAAGAGTGCCGTCTCGATTCATCTTATGTTGTGATTCCAGGATTGACGAATAGAATGAATAAGAGAAAATAGAGATTTCGTCTGTTAATTCAGATTCGTAGGAGCTTCAGTTACTAGGTCCATACTCTCCAAGGTGGCTTTGGTAAGATGGATAAAGATACTCGTAATAATTTGATAAATGATTACACACTCACTATTGCAACTTGATTGCAATGTCTTTCTCATTCGTAATAAAGTACTTTATGAATAAGTTATTAATTCTTAAGTAACTTCGAAATATCATTGAGATTTAATTAAATCGACTTGTAAAAGAGCAATTTAAATCAACCTACAAATCCTGAAAGTGCTTGTAGTAGGTGTGTACAAAGAGGTACATGAGCATTGATTTGTTTGATCAAATTCCAATATGGGACTTTTCTCAAATAGGAAAAAAAAATATTATATTATATATTTTCCGATTTGATGAATATTTATTATAGTAATTATTTATGTGAGTATTATAGAGATAATCTCTACTATTCTATTTATAGAATAGTATATCTTATTGTGAGAAAAAAAATAATATATTAATTAAGTTATTTATTGAGAATATCATGGAGAAGTAAATAAATGTTAGATATGATATGAATATTTAATTTATTAAAGTACTTTGGAGATATTTAATTTGTTCTATTCATAGAGTAAATATCTCATATTAAATAGAACAAGATAAAATCAATTTAAGAAAGTGCATATTTTATCTGGGTAAACTTTAAAGCTATAAATAGGGACTTGGGGTAAGCGCAAAATACACCAACATAGCATAATTCCACTCTTAGAATTCGACAGCCCCTCCCCTAGTGTTGTGGCTATATTTCCTCTTTCCATGAGTTGAAAAATTTGTTCATACCACTTTCCAAAGAAAGAAAGAATTACTCTGAAACCTTATTATAATAATTAGTGAGTAAAGAGATAGCCCACACCTTATTCTCTATCCTTTCGAAGATTACATCGTGGAAGATTACGGTATCGATCAGCCGGGGTAACTAAGAAATCGACTATCCGAGAACGAGGAGCAGTCGAGGAATCTGAGAGCAAGGAGATCTAGAAAGCTAGGAGCGCGATGATTTGTAGCTGAGCCGAAAAGTATGTAATCCGAAATTCTCTTATAGTATTGTGTTGATTGTGTTTGCACATATATTAGATTTGTTGTTGAATAATTTTGAGTATCCTTGTAATTATTGTTTACGTTAAAGATTAACGATTGTTCGTGTATTTTTCTATTCTGCATTTGTAAATTAACATATTCTAGAGTTAAAAGATTGGTTACCCAATAAGAAGTATTGAAATGATCGTTCATGTCCAATTCATGGGAACCACAATTAACCTTTTATGGAAGTAATATACCCATCAATTGATATTAGAGCGATTATTCGTGTCTAATACAACTTTATCTGCCAACAATATATATATATATATATATATATATATATATATATATATATATATATATATATAAGTGTTTATGGATTCATCTCATCAGTAGCGGTGGCTAGTTTTTTTAAAACCTTAACAAACTATGACTATTTTGGTATTGATCAAATTTAATATGACTATTATGTTTCCATTACCCATAGTTTTTTTTAATCGTTTGTGATCTCTAAGAAAACTGAAAAAACGAAATTTTTTACTTTTTAGGTCAGAATGAGATTTTAGACATATTCAAATTTCACAGTTTGTTCAAAATATATATTGAACAAAAAACAAGTATAAAAATGGAAGTGAGAAGCCATATAACAGAGTATTTTATCCGAAATAAAAAGATGTGTATAATTTTTCAATATCGTGATTAGAATGTATATTTTTACAATTTAAGATGTTTGTGTGGTATAATTAATCAAATTCTCCTTTCAGATAAACAAGTTGTACCTTACATCTACCCTTTTTACTTTTACCTCTTGAAAAAGATATGGAAACCCTAAACCCACCCATAACTTCCTAACCCAAGCACATAGTTTATAATTAACCATGGTTAACTCAACTCATATAAATATAGATTTTTTTTGGCCCACTCTTCCAAGACCCACAATATTTTCCCTTCAATTCTCATCCCCTCTCCTTATCCCACTTTTCCTCTTTCTCTACCCAAATCTCCCACTCTCTCTCACATTGGGACAAGGGAGTCCAAAGTAAAAAAGAAAAGAAAAGGAAGTGAGTGGTCAAAATGGAATTTTCAGAAAATACAAGGGAGGAGAAGGCAACAACACCAACAATTCCAATCCAAATTCTAAACCAAAACCAAACAGAAGGCCAAAATCAGCCCCCAGAGAGTCAGACTCATCCAAAACCCCACAAATTATGTACAACTCCACAATCAGGTACAAAAAAACGCACACAATTTACTGTTATTATTATATTTTCTTCGTCTTAAATCCCAAAAAAACCCAATCAGATTTAGACGGCCATTCGAAGAAGGGTAAAATAAAAGCGTATAATATTTCTCTCTCTCTCACTCTCTCTGTCGTTCTACAGAAACTATCGGAAATCTAGAGAGAGAAAAAGATAAAAATAAATATTGTCAAGGGGTCCATAAATTTCTCTGGTTTTTGCTTCGGAGCCCTAGATCGCCAAATTTCCATTTCCCGCCCAAAATAGAACCTTTCAACTTTCAAGATTCAACTTGGTCCTAAACCCCGCAGAAGAAAGATGCTCAATCGGTACTTACAATCAATATACACCTTCTTCATCCAATCTATATATAATACATATACACGCACATATAATATAATCATCATAATACAATAACTGTTACACTAATTTTCGATTTTGTCAATCCTAGGTTTTCGCTTCTTTATTTTAATTTTTTCGATATATAAATAAATAATAAATAAAAAACTATTTGCGTTTCGCTTCGAATTCTGAGACTAAACCCATTTATCGTTCTTACATTTTCCATTCGATTTACAATGCCAGGTTTGTTGAGATTCTTAGTCACATACTCGTATATATCTATTTTCCAACTGAAAGTAGTAGTGATGTTTGTATTTTTCATGGCGGTGAATCTAAGCAGGTTGGTCGATGATCTCGCGTTTCTCCAATGACGACGACGAAGAAGAGCTCTTCGTCGATCCAAAGGAGCTCGTGAAGCTCCGAAGCTGGTTCGAAAAACTCCACAGAGCTGTGAACGGAACCTCCGCACCGGCGCTCGGACCAGACGGCGTCGCCGCCGATCTCTTTAAGCTCTTCGTCGTCGTCCGGGGGAAAGGCGGAGGAGACGCCGTGACAGAGCGCGGTTTCTGGACCTCCGTTGCGGGAGAGCTAGGGTTAGGGCTCGAATTCTCCGCCGCCGTGAAGCTCGTCTACGCGAAGCATCTTGAGGCCTTCGAGCGGTGGGTCGATCGCGGCGTCGATGTCATGAGAGAGCTCTGCCTCATGGACGGCGGCGATGGATTCGGGAATCTGATGTCAAGGAAGCGGAAGAACGCGGACGAATCGGAGTTTGACAGTGACGTTGACGGCGAGGTTTTCACGGGGGTTTTGGATTGGGTCAGAAGCGTGGCGAGAGATCCTTGTGATTTGACGGTTGGCTCTCTGCCGGAGCCTTCGAAATGGAAGGACGAAGCTGGCGTTAATAATGGGTTGATTTGGAAGAAGGTTTTGATGGCTCGTGAGGCTCTTTTCTTGAAGCGGAACAAGGATGAACAACAGGTAATTTTTATGTTATACTTTATTTCCTTGTTCTCTTGTACGTGATTTTGTTTTCTTCATTTGAAATTGAGTTTTTGTTTGGTATAGCTTAAGTTTGAATTTACTATTTTAAATTCTTATTAAATAGTTAAAAAATCTTGGAATTAAGGGTTAGACTTCATTCATCTCAATTTAATTTTTTATGAATATTTTTTATTGCTATTTGGAAGCGGTTTTTTCATGGTGTTCTGGGGTTTTTTTTTTTTTTTTTTTTTTTTTTTTTTCATAGTGTTGGGTGTTGTCTGTGAGCATTATAATTGATATAAAAAACTAGATTAAGGCAAATTAATGACCCTTTATGCTCAGTCAATCTGAAGAACACTTGCTTCATTGGATTCTAGAAGAACTACTTCCTCAAGATTGTTGAATTTCTAACTAGATTTCCATCCTCAATTCTAGTCATAAAACAGGAGCTGAATTTGATTCTCATTTTCAATTAAGAATCATACTCAAATAGAGAATTGAATCGAATTGATGAAACAAACAGGGGTCATTCCTTTTTAGTTATGGATAAGAGCCCATTCCTTTTTTTAGGGAACGTGATTGGTATTAGGATAGGAGTGGGAAAACATTGCTGAACTAGGAGTTTTCGGTAGGACTCAAACTTGTTTAAATGTAGTTACACACTTACGCTGTTATTACGGATATCTTATTAAGAAAGATTATAATATGATATTATTAAGCAAAGAGTTGTTTGTGCTAGTGGTTTGGTTTTTGGTTTATTTTCAAAAGCTCCTACGTTTTCGCATTTATAAAGGTTCTCATGTACTAATTGCGAATATTTTTTAGTTTATTAATGTTGTGAGGTGGTGGGAGGCTTGGTGCCTAGGGACTAAAAACCCTAGTTTTTTACATAAATGGTAGAAATTTTTTAAGAGATCGTAATATTATCCAGTGCAACTAAAGGTCTGTTTTGTACTTATAATGCTTAGGCTGAGTGCTCATTTCTACATGTTACTCCCAAAGATTATAAATTCAGTGAGTGCACTGGTATTTTTGTAAGTTAGTCTGTTGGTTCAAAATCTGTCTTGTTTCTATGTCTCTATGGAATCCGAAAAATACAGGTGGAAAAAAATGAAAATTCCTAGTATTTTCTTATGTTGTTTGGATTGTAATTTTTTTATAGGCAAAAAGAGGAAACGTGTATAACTGAACAGTGGATTCCATTTTCAATGAAAATGACAAGAACAATCAAAATCTAAGGCAATTTACATGTTTTCGAGATTTCATTTTCTTTATCTTACAAACGTGCTAATCTTTTTGTATAATTTTTTTCTTGGCATTATTTATTGCATCTGGTAGTCATCCAAAGCTTGAGAGGAAAATAGTAGATTCTTTACTATTTACTCATTATTAGTTGGATATGGTAAAATATTTTAAAGGAAACCCTGCGACGTTAATCTTTATTACTCTCAGAAGAGTACTAATTGTCATGCAATAAAATGATGGAATATGGTATGAATTTACGGACATTTAAAAAGTGAGGGTATACATTTTCCAGGTAGAGAGTGAGGTGTTGTTTTGCAAAAATTGAAAATTTGTGGTATTGCACAACAATAAACTCTAGGATAAATTTGCAGAAATAGAAGAAGTGAGGGTATAATTATTTGGTTTACCTTTTTTAGAACAATTTAAACAAGAACGAGAGAATAGTAAGGAATCTACTTCCCTCTAGTTTTTCTTGATTTCCAAATACAATAAGGAGTTTCAATTTATGCTCAACTTTTCGTCACCATATTGGTTTTCCTTAGTAAATTCCGTGTCCCAAACGAAAGCTTAGTAAGCAAGAGTCTCTCTTTGGAACTTTAAAAATATATAGGGAAAAAAGGTTAAAGTCCTTTGCATTTTCTTGTTTTGTTTTCATTTGGTTACTCAATATTTTTTTTCAAAAAATTTAGAAAAACATGGTAGAAGATGAAAACGTAAGTGTGAATTTCATTTTCATTTGGATAATCAAATTTTTTAAGATTAGCTGTCTGATAATGTTGTAGACGCATGTTACTGTGTTTGCTTGTCTGTGGGTGTGCATGCTTAAGCTCAACACTCTTTTTCTTGGTCTTATCTTATAATTTGATTCACTTTGTAGCAGTTAAAAATAATTTGCTTTATGGGTTCAAAGTCTGGTCAACAGTGAAATAACTATTTAACCTTTCTGTGCAAAGTTCATTGTATGTGTGCTAGGTAGGATCACAAGAACTTAGGTGGGTTATAAACCAATATAAATTATTGACTTCGAAGTGATTATGTACCTGTACAGATACAATCTCTTTGTGATGATTAGCCATGTCCTTTTATTTAAAATATAACTCTGAGAAATCTTTTAATTTATCTCACAACTCGGACAAATATTAATTTTTTCAAGGAAGTTGAGGCTTTTCTGTTTGTGTCGTTGGATATAGGTGGTTGTCAGAATGCCATATCATGTGTTTCTGTGTTTTATGATATTACACACAACTTGCTTAATTGAGACTAGTAATGTGCTTAATTACTCGGGGTTTAGTTAATAAATTTGCCCTCTTGCTTGTAAACTTCTGAATCTATTTTAAATAAATTGTTAGCTTGACACTTGATTTGTGGTATAATGATGAGTAGATCGGTTTATCAATATTGGGCTTAAATATAATGATAAGCAGATAGGTAGGACTCGTATATGAATACTTGATCCAAAATGCATTATTGTATATTCTTCTTGTATATTTTCCATTAATGCAATATCAAAGCCATATCATTAAAGATCTATTTTCTGTTTGCTTTGGTCGGTCGAGTTTTGGGTTTTTGGGTTCCGAGGTGGCGTGTACGACTAGCGTGCGCTTCGGTCATCCCTCGTATGCTTTCTTTGTATTTTACGGTTCTGCCATTTATTAATAATAGGGTCCCTTGTTTTTTTTTTGTTTTGTTTTTTTTTTTTTTTATCTATTTTCTTCTTGAAACTCTCTACAACTCACTTGTTACACCATAAAGAAACATATTCTATTTTCAAATTTTCTTGAGCTAATGATATTACAATCCAAAATCTGCAGAATGTCTATATACATACATACATACATACATACATACATACACACATATACACGTACATAAATACATACATAAATACAACATTTGTATGCACATACATACATACTATACATATATATATACATACATTATATATATATATATATATATAAATATTTCTTTTGATGTTGAAATTGTGTCCTTTTTTTGACGAAAATAAAATTATGTCCTTTGGTGCAGAAAAATCAGAGGATGCATCCAGGGATGTACACAGACAAGGCGGGTTTGGCATACAATCTCAGAGAGAGGCAAACATCCCGCCGGAAGCTTTTTAACGGGAAATCGGGCGGAGAAGCGGGCCTTGACTCATCCTCCGACGCCGACCGAGGCGGATCAGGATCGGACGATCAGAATGAATTGGAGGCCTCGATCTACAGGCACAGCCCGAGCCGAATTCCCACCGGACCCGCCTACCAGGCCCAAGTACCAGAATGGACACTTGATGCCTCCGAGTGCGATCTCAAGTGGTTGGGCATGAGGGTTTGGCCGCTTGATAAAGTGGAACACAAGTATCTTGTCGAGAGAGACCCGATTGGGAAGGGAAGGCAAGAAGATTCTTGTGGGTGCCAAGATCAGGGCTCGTTGGTCTGCGTGAGGTTCCACATTGCCGAGAAGAGGCTTAGGGTGAAGAGAGAGCTAGCCTCGGCATTTTACCTTTGGAGATTTAACAAGATGGGTGACGAAGTCAAGATGTTTTGGACGAAAGAGGAACAGAACAAGTTTAGCGACACGATCGCGTCGAATCTCTCGTGCTTCGGGGAAAGTTTCTGGCAGAAAATATTTGAGGCTTTCCCTTTGAAGAGCAGGGCTGATTTGGTGAGTTACTACTACAATGTCTACATTTTGGAACGGAGAGCTCATCAGAACAGGTTTACGCCGAACAAGATCGACAGTGACGATGAAGAGTTCGAGCCCGAATCGGAGACCAATGGTGATGTTATTGGAAAAGAGACGCCAGAGTCGAAGAAGAACTTCACTTTATCGACCCCAAACAAACAGCACAGGAAGTAGCAGATGACACAGAGAGATATAGCTTTTGGAAATGGAGAGTAGAAGGGAAGAGTCACCACTTTTGAGACCTGTAAAGCCTTACAGTTTTTTTTTTTCTTAATTTTTTTAGTATGGTTTGAATTGAAATTTTCTGTATGAACAGACAAACCCTTTTGCCTTGCACTGCCTTCTGATGTGGAAGTTACAGTGTTTTTGAACTCGAAAAACCGATGCAGAAGAAGAATAGGCCATTGCATCAAAGGCTCTATTTTTTAAAGAGATTTTAAAGTGAAACCTGTTTTGGTTTTGCTTTGAATTTTTGAGATAATATTTGTGATTACCTAATCAAATCACTAGTTTCAATTTCTGCTTTGTTTTATTGGTTGGATGATATTTGCTCGTTGAGTAGAGTGCTGGAGATGGAATGGTTATATTTTTTCTTTTTATAACAGCACATGTTGAACTAAAAAGAGAGTCGGCAGTGGACTGGAGACACACTCCATAAAATTTCTGCTCAACAAGTATAGAAGATTAGTTATTAGAAAAGTGCTTGCTTGTTTTACCGAATGTACTGTTCCATACTGGCTTGCTGAGAGGAAATAAATGTCTATATATAAATAATTTGGTTTGTGTGCACAGATGTTGTGTGATGAGACATCTGGAAAAAGTTGTGAGTGTGAGTGAGTAATGAATAAATGAAAGAGGAGAGGAGGGTCAGTTTAATCTGTAGGGATGCTTGCTGTTAGGGCGGCGCTTGTACAAGGCTGCGGCGAGGGTGCGGAGGGCGTCGTGGAACTTGCGGATCTTGAGGTAGCCGGTGACGGCGGAGAGGTCGGGGGCGGAGAGGGCGGTGGTGTGGGCGAGCATGTGGAGGAGGGCGGCGAGGGTGTCGTCCATGGCGAGAGCGGAGAGGCCGTCGGCGAGCATCTCGAAGGCGGGGTAGTCGGGGACGAAGCCCTTGGCCATCATCTCTTTGGCGAAGTCGACGGCGTGGGCGATGGGGCCGCCGGCGGAGCAGATGCCGCGGAAGACGATGTTGTGGGAGACGGCGTCGGGGGGCGGGTCCCCCTTGGCGGCCATCTCGCGGAAGAGGCGGAGGGCCTCGGCGGCGCGGCGGCGCTTGAAGAGGGCGTGGACGACGGGGTTGTAGGCCTTGGGGGAGAGGGTGAGGCCCTTGAGGTGGAGGGAGCGCAGGAGGCGGGTGGCCACGTCCACGCGCCCCGCGCGGCACAGCCCCGCCGCGAGGGTGCCGTAGGTCACGATGTCCGGCTCGCACCCGCTGGCCCCCATGCTGTGCACGATGTCGGCGGCGCGCCCCATGTCCCCCGCGCGGCAGAAGTGGGTGAGCAGCGCCGTGTAGGTGAACTTGTCGGGGGCCAGCCCCTCCATCACCATCTGGTCCACGAGGCGGGTGGCGTCCCCCACGCGCCCCCCCCGGCACAGCCCGTTGATCAGCGTGTTGTACGTCACCGCGTCCCGCGACACCCCCCGCACCTCCATCTCGTCGAACACCTCCTCCGCCTCCCCCACGCGCCCGTTCTTGCACAGGCCGTCGATGAGGGTGTTGTAGATCACCGAGTTGCGCGCGCACCCCCTCCCCTCCATCTCCTCCAGCAGCCGCATCGCCCCCCTCACCTCCCCCTTCGACCACTTGCTCTCCATCAGCATGTTGTACGTGAACTCGTCCGGCTCGCACCCCTTCGACCGCATCTCCGAGAATATCTCCTCCGCCCCCGCCTCGTCCCCCGCCAGGCACAGCCCCTGGATCAGCGAGTTGAACGTCACCGCGTCCGCCGCCGCAATCCCTTTGCTCGACACCGCCCGCACCACCTCCGCCGCCTCCTTCACCCGCTTCTCCCTGCACATCGCCGCGATCAGCGTGTTGTACGTCACCGTGTCCGGCGGGACCCCCCTCGCCGCCATCTCCGTCAGAACCTCCACGGCCTCCCCGATCTCCCCCAGCTTGCAGTGCCCCGAGACGAGCGAGTTGTAGGTGTAGATGTCCGGGTCGAAGCCCTCCTGCAGCATCAAGTCGACCACCTCCATCGCGTGGCTGACGTGCCCCGACTGGGCCAGCCCGCTCACCAGAGTGTTGTAGGTGAATATGTCGGGCCGGAAGCCGTCCGTGTCCTGGACCAGCCCGAGAGCCTCCCCGACGCGCCCCGCCCGGCAAAGCCCGTTCACCAGCACGTTCACCGTCACGTTCGACCCGCGGCACCCGTACTCGGAGACCATCCTGTCCCTCATCCTCAGGGCGCCGTCGACGTTTCCCTCCTCCACGAACCCCTGCATTATCGTGGCGAACGTGGTCTCGTCGGGAACAACGCCGTGCTGGGGCGTCGACATCTCCTCCAGCATCAGCATCGCCGCCCTCATCTGGTGGGCCCGGCACAGGGCCTTGATCAGCACGTTGAACGTCGACAGGTCCGGCGGGACTCCCGCCCCGACCATCCACGCGTGGGCCGCCTCGACCAGCCTGAGCTTGTTGGACTCGACGAGGGCGTTGAGGACGTGGTTGTGGAAGCGGGTCCCGGCCTTGATCCCAAAGTCGGACTCCATGGCCTCGAGGAGCGGGACGATCTCGTCGTGGAGGTCGAAGCTCGCCAGCGCGTCCACAAAGATCAGGAACGTGGACTCGGAGACCATCTCGGGCGGGATCTCGCGGAGGAGGGACCGCATGGACTCGAGGGAGCCGGAGCGGGCCAGCTTGCGCAGGAGCTCGTGGTACACGGCCGGGCTGGGTCTGAAGTTGGGCTGCTTCGAGGCCCACTCATAGACCCTTAGGGCCGAGGACTCGTCGCTCTCGCGGCTCACTGCTTCCAACAGCTGCTTCGGCGTGAAGTCCGGGGGAAGAGCCACCGACGCCGATGAAGAGACTGAAAAGCAGCGCCGGAGAACGACCGGCGGCCGATGAGATGAGCGATGCTGTTGGTGGTGGCGTTTCACGAAGGTGCTCAGGCTTACTGAGAAAGCCATTGTGTTTGAAGCCATCTTTGTAACTACATTAAACATTAGGGCTTCATTAATTAAGGCCACGGAAAAATGGTTTATTGCTTACAATTCAGAGTCTGAAATAGCGGGGAAGAAGGAAAAAAAAAATGGAAAAATTCCAGTTGATAGAAGCAACGAATTATGCTTTCGAAAAAGAAAAATGTAATTCAAGACTATAGTGAAACACGGCCAAAAACCCAGCGAGGTGACAAAACAAAAACCCAGAAACTGAAGAACAGCAATAATGATAACGAAGAGTTGTTGATGAGATGAGACAGTACCAGACGAGGACAGAGAGAGAGAGAGGGAGGCCAGTCGTGCTACGAATGCTGTTTCATGAGCTCACGCGTTCGAGGCTACTGCCTTCCCTAAACAAACCAGAAAGCTTCATCTTTAATCTTCTTCCATTGCTAAGATGAGCGACTCGATTTTGCCCAGAAGAAAACAAAAATGAGAGTCTTTGCTTCCTTGGTTTATCTTTGTAAGAATAAAAAGATATTTCATATACACCCCAACTTATAAAAAAATTGAAGCCCTATATCCATATTTACACTATATAGCGTAAATAATATATAAATAACCATGTCTACATATTTACACGCTTAAATTTACGTAAATATCTCATATTTTTATTTCAATAAAAGGGTAAAACAGGAATATCGCGTCATGTTTGTGATCATTTTTCTAGTAATTACGAAAAGGTGACTATATAGCTATCCAACTGTTTAAAGGGCAAACTAGCAACGTAGCCAAATTGAAACGTGGTTTTTGAGATCTAGCCAACGTTTGGTTAATTTTTTAATCTAGCCAATTTTTGAAATTTACGGGTACAAAATAACTAAAATACCCCTAAGTAATTATAATGCTTTCTTTTTAAAAGTAGTAGCCAACGTTTCTACCACCACCAGAAGAAGGGAAAGATAGGGGGTTTAGCGTACCACTTTATGACGATGGATACATACTTCACAAGACTTGTTGACAAAGTTTATACAGAACAATATGAGTTGGCCCACACATTGGTCTCTATCTTTCCGTAGTTTACATTTTTAAAGATAACGGTATCGACCAGCCTGAGAAACCGAGGAATCGACAATCCGAAAGCAAGGAGTAGCCGAGGAATCCGAGAGCTTCAAAGATCCAAGGAGCAAGGAGCATCCGAGAGATTTGAAGATCACTGGAAGCCTGATGCAAAAACAAGGAGATCTAGAAAACTAGGAACGTAGAGGATCTGTAGCTGAGCCAAAAGGTATGTGATACAAAATCGGCTTATGGTATTGTGTTGATTGTGATTTCCCATATATTAGATCCGTTGTTGTTGAATAATTTTGAGTATCATGATAATTATTGTTTACGTTAAATATTAGCGATGGTTTGTTTATTCTTCTATTTTTGCATTTGTAAACGTATTTTAGGTTTAAGAAATTAGTTACCAATAAGAAGTATTGAAACGACTGTTCGTGTTCGATACATAGGAACCGTAAGTCACTTGTAGGGAGTAATTTAACCCAACATTAGGATCTATAAAATAAGCTTTTACACAACAAAATTATTAACGGTTAAGTAACTTAAAATATTACTTAGATTTAAATGGACTTGTTAAGGGTATTTAAATCATGGGTAGTGTAGCAAAATAGCCAAAATGAAACTATGAAATTTGTTTTTAGCCTACGTTTCACAACTTTTAGGGAAATAGCCAACAGATTTATGTGGCAATAATTAAGGTCTGATTTGCCCTTATTTATTGACAAATTCGTCATTTTCTCCCTCCTACTTATTTCCTACACTTTTTTTTACATAAAAACTTCAAAAAATCATATCTATCTCATATGAACTCGGAATTGAGTGATTCCAAATCCTACGGATTCGTGATGCCGAGATCTTCAAAAATAGATCCATAGATGTAGAAAAATCACGTTACTACCTTAAATATGGAAATAACTGAAATTTTTTGAAATTATCAAAAAAATAAATGGAAGCGTAAATATTGTACATTAAACATAATTTTTCATCAAACACAATGGGTCTATTTTTGAAGATCTCGACGCCACGAATTTGTAGGATTTGAAATCACTCAATTTCGAGTTCATATGAGAAAGATAAGAATTTTTGAAGTTTGATGAAAAAAAAATTATTTGAAAAAAATAGGAGAGATAAAGTGACGAATTTGTTAATAAATAATAGCAAATCAGACCTTAATTATTGCCACATAAGTCATTTGGCTATATCCCTAAAAATTGTCAAACGTAGACTAGATCCAAAATCACATGTTTAAAGTGGCCCAATTAGTTACAAATCTCTTAAATCATCCATAAAGCCTAGTATGACATGGCGGTAGTTGTGTGACTCATAACATGCCTTAATTTTCGTTTGTATAACACTAATTGTTGATGTCGATTTTTAGATCGATCAACAATCACAAATGAAAAAGCGAAATGATAGAATATTTCAAAGGGGTTTAGAAAGACGTCGTATAAGAAACAATCCAATTATAAAGAACTATAATAATATACGAATATTAATTAATTTTATTTATTTAGAGAAGGTTACAAATGGACGAGGTGACGAACTCAACATGTTGAACTCAAGATTGTGAATATAAGAATACAAAATAGAATTAATTGAAAACTGAGATGTCGAGCTTGCATGTGCGAAAATCGTCATCTCCTCTTCTATTTATAGGCGAGATGGGACCTTCTGGCCGAAGACACGTGTTCTTCGATCCACACTCCTCACCAAGGCAGAAGTCGTCCGAGATCCGGTCTTCGCGGCGTGGTCTGCTCTTTGATTGACCGATCCTTCTGACCAGGAAGACGTGGCCGAGCTGGAGTTCTTCATTGGGCCGGAGAGTATTGCTGGACTTGGGCCGATCTGCCGAGAGCGAACTAGGTCCATATTAAATATTTGAATTTTTATACCCCCACAATTAGCCCCTAAATATTTTGAAAATATTTCGAATATTTTTGAAAATATTTAGCTCAGAGAATTTGAACTATTCCGAATAAAAAAGGGGGGAGATCGAAGATTCGGGACCACGTGGCATCGTGTGAGAGCGCGTCCTCTTCACACGTGGCGTGACGTAACCGTATTTCGTAGGTCGAAGTCGAAGAGTCGGAGAATCAGTTATCTTTGCAGATATCGAGGAAAATATCTTAGATTTGATTCGGTTTGATTTCCGAAATCATTAGATTTTTTTTCGGGATTTTGGGTAATAATGAAACATTTAAATAAGCGGACCGAAGAGTCACATCTTCTCATTTATATTCTTATCATCCGTGGTTAAAAAGGTAATTCTTCCTCTTTCTAACTTCTCACTTTCTTTCTGATTTCGAGTTCTCTCTCTTAGTTCTTTAGCTTACTTGCACTTCGACTATTATTGATTCTCAGTTCGACTAGCGAACTCAAACGAATTTATAGATTTAAACACTTCGTCCGTAGAACACATTAGAACTAAATGTCGAACCCAGGACTTCGTCCATCGGGGTCTCAACCTCTCGGGAACGAGGATATTTTATTACCCTCTGCTGTGACCTCGACCGACCTTAGGAAGATCCGTGAAAAATACCAGATTCCCCCAGAAATTAATATCCATCTTCCTCCTCCTGGGGCTACAACCGATACCATAGTGGAGGGTTTCTGTTGTATATATGAGATCTGGCTAGAGAAATGTGGGCTAAGATTTCCTATTCACCCTCTCCTATTCGACTTCGCCCAAACTCTAGGGTTGACCATTCCCCAAATGTGTCCAAACTTCGTTAGGATGGTAATGGGTCTGATAGTCGTAGCCTACGAGGAAAAGGTCGAACTCACCCTGATGGATTTAGTCCGTCTCTGTGTAGTTAAGGCAAATTCGAAACACGATCCGAAGTGTTTCTACCTATCGAAAGCTGCAGGCAAGGGCGTGATCTCGGGTCTGCCCTTGAAGGATAAATTTTGGGGGAGGCGATACTTTTACTTCGCCGTGAACGAGCATTCACTTGGTGATCGAGCTCGTTCTTTCTCATCAAAATGGGCGAGCTCGCCGAGTAAAAATTTTATTTACCCGTCTATTTATATTATGCGGACAAATGGAAAGACTAACGTTTTTTATTTTTATTCTTTTTTAGGGAAAATCAAAGCGCCATCCCAAGGAGTTGAGTTCGCTGAGAAGTTGACATTACTGCAATTGGGCGAAGTAGAGTGGTCAAGCTTTACTCCTTACAGATTCATATCGGCCAAAGTTTGGCCTTTCCCACCAAATTTTTCAGAGCACTTAGAGGAAGGTTAGTTCGACAAATTCGATCTCATCTTCTCTCTTTCAATACTAATTGTCTCCGTTTCTTACTATTAAAGTTTTTTTTTTAATTTTAGTTGGAGACAATATGAACACTCCGATCAGTGCCCGGGAGGCGAGGAAACAGAAGAAAGGGGTTGTCGCTTCGACTTCGACCCCGACTCCAGCAGGTCCTGCGGACACTCCCGAGGTCGAAGTGACCGGGGTTCGCTTGATATCTGAGATCCCAGTCGTCTTGGTACCTTCCGATGAGGTACCTGAGACGGCCGAGGACGCTCCAACAGGCGTCCAGGAATCCGGGGTTCCTGAGGCCGGGGAAGATCAAGTCCCCGGGATCGAGGATGACTCTCCTGAGGGGGCGAGAGAGTTTGGGTCCCCGAGAGGGCTGAGGTCGCGGGCGCGGCCAAAAAGAGGAAGATGCCGGCGAACCGAGTCTCTGAGGGGGGTGCTCTCGGAGAAAGGAAGAAGAAGAAGAGGAAGGAGCCGGCTCCCGAACTCGTCGGCCGGGATGGGGAAGAGCCCACCTCCAAGGTTCCTGCGACCGTGGTGACTCGGGCGGACAAAGGCAAAGCCGCAGCGGAAGGAAGCAAGTCTTTCTCGAAGTCGAGGTCCGGTGGTCGAGATGATTCCGCCCCACCCGCATCCGGAAAAGAAACACGTCGTCAACTTTCACTACGTGCGGGATCATTTGTTGTGCGACGATATTTACTCCTCGGCGGGGTTTCTTCGTCAGGTGACGTGTTCCGGGATGGAACTCCCAAAGGTTCCTGAGCTCGCCGAAGCGGACTGGTACAGGATGATGGCGAGTTATTTTTTATTATTATTTTTTTATATTTGTATATAACCGTTCTGTTATACTTGTAAGAAAAATATTCTGTTATGGTCGAACTAACGATAGAGGGGTTAATTTCAGTTGTCCACCCAACTGAATCGGGGTGTTTTCGCTATGAAAAACGCCTTCTCGACGCCAAGGTCGAGCAAGAGAAACTTGCCGAGGTTCAGAAGGGGACGGAGTCTCTTCAGACCGAGCTGCAGGGTATGAACGATAAGATCTCCACCCTCCAAGACGACCTCCTGGCCAAAGATGCCTTGTTGGAGTAGTCGTACGGCAAGATTGAACGCCTTACCGGCAAAGTTCAATTCCTGTCCGTCAACCTCGACGATAAGAAGGAGAAAGTCAAGGGGTGGACAGCTCGTTCTGGAGACTTCGAGAGGGAGATAAATAAGCTAGCGGCCGACCTGAGGGCTCGGGATAAAGAGCTGAAGGACGCTTTGGAGGAGATCGCCTGGATGAAGAGGATGGCGAAGACGTAGTGAGATCGGGCGGTGCATGCGGCGAAGAAGGCGACCTCGCTGAAGTATCGCGAGCAGATACTTAAGCACCGTGCGCAGAAAGAGAAGATGGACGAGGCCGTTCTCATTCTCAAAAAGCTCGAACAGTGCCGGGGGAACAAGGAATTGATCTCGGAGGCCTTGAAGGGCGAGATCTCGGACTGGACGGCCGAGATGAAAGATACTGAGGATGACATCGCTCAGTATGAAGCCGATTACTCGGCCATCTCCATCCCCGAGATCGAAGACGTCCCTTTCACCCCGTACTCTGACCGATCTCCCGCCGATGCGCCTACGACCGATGGGGAGACTTCTATCATCAATGAGCACGGCTCCATGCTTGGTCGTGCCGACGAGGTCCTCAACTCTATCCCAGAGGGGAACGAAGAGGCGGCGGCGTCCACGCCTATCCCGGAGCATCGAGATGCCGAGGTCGAACCCCGTGACCAAGTTTAATCTTTTCGGCCCATTCTCGTCTTTTTGAATTTAATAAATTGTTTATTTTGTTTTTGGGGCCCGTGTTTTGGGCGAAGTTTTTATTGGTTTTGATACAATTATAGGGGGCTTCGGTACCCCTATTTTATTTGACTATGTTATTATTTTATGCAATTTTGATTTTTAATTTTGCCAAGTTTTTTTTTTAGCTCGCCAAAATCTATTATGAATGCATGGACGTTTATTCTTTTATTCAGTCCGTCCGGTCGATCTGAATATCATTATTTTGTTTGTTCCTGAGACAGCTCGGATTAGTATAATCTGTCAAGTCTTTTAGGTCGCTTGTATTCGGCCTAAACTGTTTCCCTTAAAAGTTTCAGATGATTTTGCTAAGTTATTTAAATCGTCATGGAACTAAAAGGTTTCCCTTAGGCCGAGGTTTGGAATTGGTTCGTCGTTCAAAATCTGTTTAGTTGTTCGGAATATTTCTGGTCCGAAGCGTTTCCCTTTAGATTTGAAGCCAAAGTCCGTAATTAAATTTGGTGAAAATTTTAAGTCTTTTAGATCGCCGTGGACCTAAAAAGTTTCCCTTAATATTTTTGGACGAGGTCGATCCATGTGGGTGTGATCTCTGATGACGCTGTGAGATGTCGGCTCTTGCCAGAGTCGTCATGAGGCGTTTGCACTGCTAGCCTAGTCCGAGGTTGGGGTCATTGGCCGAGGTGCGAGCTCCGTGGCTCAAGAGGGTAGGGGGATTGTGCCTTTGTGGTAAGAGGCTGCCTACGTACCCTTATGCAGGGATCAAGTCGGACGTAGTTCAATTCTTACTGGTTTCAACAGTAGTATTTTTTGAGGTTTGAGACGTTCCATGATCTTAAAACCGGGATTCCGTTGAGTGTTTCAAGTTCATAAACGCCGGGATAGGTTACTCTGGTGACCCTATAGGGGCCTTCCCATTTTGCCCCGAGTTTTCCGGCGTTTGCCTCAGCAGTGTTTTGGAAGATTTTTCGGAGGACCAAGTCCCCTACATCGAATCTCCTTGTGTTAACATCTTTGTTGTAGAATCTAGCGATGGATTGCCTATAATGGGATAACCGTGATAGGGCTGAATCTCGCTTTTCTTCCACAAGGTCTAAGGCATCGCATAGGGCCTCGTCATTTTTTGGCTCCTCCTCAGGTGCGTATTTTACCCTAAGGGTTTGCACCTGACGCTCGATTGGGATGACAGATTCGACTCCATGGACGAGGGAAAACGGAGTGTCCCCTGTCGGTCTCCGCGGGTTGGTTCGGTATGCCCATAGCACGCCTGGCAGCTCCTCTGCCCACCGCCCTTTCTTAGCATCGAGCCTTTTCCTTATGGAGTCAACTATGGTCTTATTTGTTGCTTCCGCGTGCCCATTTCCTTGAGGATATTGTGGTGTTGACATTCATACCTCAATGTTGTTATGGAAGCAAAACTTTCTAAACTTTTTCGATATGAATTGCGATCCATTGTCTGTTATGATCTCGTGGGGAGTGCCATGTCGACAAATTATATTTTTCCAGATGAATGCGGTGACGTCGACATCTTTTATCAAGACGAAGGCGCCAGCTTCCACCCACTTTGAAAAATAATCTGTTAAGATTAATAGAAATCTTAACCTGCCAGGGGTGACCGACATTGGTCCCACAATGTCCATAGACCATTTCATGAACGGGTATGGAGCCGAGATAAAAGACAATTCTTCTGCGGGTCTTTTTATGTTGGGAGCATGGCGTTGGCATTGATCACAGCGGCGCGAGTGCGCCTCGCAGTCTGCCAGCATGGTCGGCCAAAAGTAGCCTTGCCTCTTTATTTTGATGGCAAGCGCTCGTCCGCCTGCGTGATTTCTGCATTCCCCTTCGTGCACGTCTTCAAGGATTAGTTTAGACTCCTCCATCCCGACGCACTTGAGGTAGGGTCCTGCGAAGCTTCTTTTAAACAGACTTCCATCTATGATGCAAAATCTCGCGCTTCTTAGCACGAACTTGCGTTTTTCCATCTTATCGGATGAGACCGCACCAGTCGTGATGTAATGTAGTATTTCATCTCTCCAATCCCCCTTCTATTGTTATGACCGCGGTAGTGGTTATGGCAATGGAAGGTTGTTTGATCGTTTCGACTGGGATGATCCTTTTGAGGTCCGGATCCGAGGTAGATGCCAAGGCAGCCAACGCGTCGGCCGAAGTATTTTCACCCCGAGGGATCCTAGTAAGGGAGAATTCTTCAAATTGTTTCGTGAGATCTTTTACGACTTTTAGGTAGGCTTCCATTCGCTCGTCCCTAGCCTCGTACTCTCCGGAGTATTGGTTTGCCACAAGTTGGGAATCGCAGAAAGCTTCTACTTTCTTTGATCCAACTGCGGTAGCCAACCTAAGTCTGGCGATTAGCGCTTCGTATTCGGCTTCGTTATTTGATGCGACAAAGTCGAGCCTGAATGATTGTTCTATGGTTTCAGTGTGAGGGGATGTCAGGTGTATTCCTACTCCTGCCCCTTGCTTCGATGATGCTCCGTCCACTTTAAGTGTCCAGGTGCCTTCGACTTCGGTTACGGTGGGACTTTCCCTCGGGAGTTCGATGATGAAATCCGCTAAAACTTGCGATTTTACGGATGTCTTCACTCGGTACTCAATATCGTATTCACTCAGCTCCACGGCCCACTTGGTTAATCTTCCTGATTGATTAGGGCTATGTAGGAAACTTCTGAGCGGATGTGATGTCATTACTATTATGGTGTGAGATTGGAAGTACGGTCGGAGTTTTCGAGCGGCGGAAACGACGGCCAAGGCCAGTTTCTCCATAATAGGATATCGAGTTTCAGCATCGACTAACGACTTGCTTGTATAAAAGATTGGTCGTTGGTCCCCTTGCTCTTCTCTGACGAGTACTCCACTTACTGCCGCTTGAGATACTGCGACGTATAAATAGAGTGGCTCCCCCGCAACGAGTTTTTGCCAAGATTGGGGGTGTCGATAGATACTCTTTCAATCTTTTGAACGCCTCTTCGCATTTGTCGTCCCATTCGAGCTTCTTGTTTCCTTTAAGGAGCCGATAGAAAGGAAGACATTTATCTGTAGACCGAGAGATGAAGCGGTTGAGGGCAGCGATGCGTCTCGTCAACCTTTGAACTTCACGCCTATTACGGGGTGAAGGCATTTCTCGCAAGGCGTGTAATTGATCCGGGTTAGCCTCAATTCCTCGTTGGGTCACTAAGTACCCAAGGAACTGGCCGGATGATACTCCGAACGAACATTTGGTGGGATTGAGTTTCATTTGATATTTATTCAATACCTCGAAACATTCCTCCAAGTGCCTTATATGGTCGTTCTCCCTTAGGGATTTCACGAGCATGTCGTCGATATACACTTTAATTGTCTTCCCTATCTTTTCTTTGAACATTTCGTTGACTAACCTTTGATAGGTGGCGCCAGCGTTTTTTAGTCCAAAGGGCATGACCTTGTAGCAATACGTGCCTCGGTCGGTGATGAAAGCTGTTTTTTCTTGGTTGTCGGGATGCATCAGGATTTGGTTATATCCTGAGAATGCGTCCATGAACGAGAGCATTTTATGTCCCACGGTCGCTTCGACTAGCTGGTCGATGTGGGGCAGCGGGAAGCTGTCTTTGGGGCATGCTTTATTTAGGTCGGTAAAATCAACGCATACCTGCCATTTCCCATTTTTCTTCTTTACGACGACAGTGTTCGCCAGCCAATCCGGATATTTTACCTCGCGGATTGAATCTGCACTGAGCAGTCTTTCAACTTCGTCGTTGACAACCTGCACTCTGTCTGGACCGAGCTTTCGTCTTTTTTGTTTTACAGGTTTAAAGCTGGGGTTGACGTTAAGTTGGTGAGACGTGACGTCGATGGTTATTCCTGTTATATCTTCGGTTGACCAGGCGAAGGTGGATTTGTTTCGTTTTAAGAAACAGATCAGCTCTCGCCTAGTACCACCTTTAAGCTTAGTTCCGATTCCGACACACTTGGAAGGGTCGGAGCCGTCAAGCTGTACTTGGACTGTTATCTCAGTGCTTGGCGCATCAAGGGAATTGGGATCTTCTAGTGCGGAAACGCTCTCGGCCGACTCCACATTCATTAATTGTTATTGCTCTTCTTTAATCGTTTTGGCACAATGTTTGTGGCTAGTGAGATAGCAACTGCGGGAGGTTGCCTGATTACCTGATCTCTCCTATTCCCTCTGGCGTAGGGAAACAAATGCATTGATGATAGGTTGAAGGCACAACCCTCATCATATGTATCCATGGTCTTCCCAAGATAATGTTGTAAGGGGAGAGACAGTCTAGTACTTGAAACTCTACTATTTTGTTGATTCCATGTGTTTTTACGGGCAACCTGATTGTTCCTAAGGATGGAGTAGTGGACCCATTGAAACCTGTCAAATGGGTTCGTTCTCTTTCGATCTCGTATTCATCGATTCCCATCCTTGCCAGGGTATCCTTGAAAATAAGATCTACAGAGCTGCCTCCATCGATTAGAACTCTTGCAACCTCACAGTTAGACACGTCAATCGTGATCACGAGTGCGTCGTCGTGTGGTTCGGTTGTCCCTATTGCTTTTTTTTCGGAGAACGAGATTTGTACATCTTGTTCTAATCTTATTTTGGTAGTTTGGTTACTTAATCGACGTTGATGTGTTTTGATGGAGTTAACTGTTCCGTTGCAAAACTTTGAGCCGCCCATTATGAAGTCAACCCTGTGTTTTGCGACAGTCGGCGGGGAGTTTGGTTCCCCTTCCTCCTCGGGTCTTGCTCTCTTGGGGGAGGGGTTGCCCCTTCCCCTGTTGTTGCTATTGAAGATCTTTTTCTTTGGCGGGGGTCCTGGATCAACATCTTTTAGTTTCCCCTTTGCATATTTCTCGGCTAAAGCCTTACGCACGGTCTCACAATTAACCGTGTCGTGGCCGTTAGCCTTGTGAAAACTGCAATACGCATTGGGGTCCCGTGTCCATTTCTTAGCCTGGGGACCTCCCTCCTTAATGTCGTCACTGACATTGAGCGTATAATTAGGAGGGGCGTGTTGCTTTTTGGTGTGAGGTGCGGCGTCGTGGGGATTAATCCTGCGAGGGTTATTCCCAGCATTTTCGGGCCTCACCCATGTATTGGAGGGTGGTTTCTTTTCGGCCGCGCGTTGCCTTTCGTAGGAAGCAAATTCTTCTTCGGCCTTTGCGTAATTCGCGGCTTTATGAATTGCATCCTCTAGTGTGAGGGGGCGGTTAACAGTCATCTCCAATTTCAGCTTTGAGTCGTGCCTTAATCCGTTCCTTAGAGAGGTTATGGCAGACTCGTGGCATGCGTTAAAGATTTTCGAGAGTACGTCCTTGTAACGGATCATGAAATCCTTCAAAGATTCGTTTTCTCTCTCCTGGATCCCCCATAAGTTTGCTATGGTCAGATCGTCCTCCACGAACATCGAATAGTGTTTCAAGAACGCAGCCGATAGCTTATCGAAACCATCAATGGAGTTTGGTTTGAGTTTGGAGAACCATTCCAAGGCGGGTCCGGACAAGCTTTCAGCGAATAGTTGGCAGTATCCTGCCTCCAATTCTCTCTCAGCGAGCATAACCCGTCCCATTGCGACTCTGAAGGACAATATAAAAGCTTTCGGACTTGAGGTGCCACTGTATCGTGGAAGGCGAACCTTTCCGGTATCTCCCAGTTGCACTTCAGTGATATTTCTGGCGAAAGGAGTTCGCATTGTTTCTTCAACGAGACGATCTATCTCGGGAGCCGAGCTGGTCGCAGAATGAAATTTTGAACGAACAGCTCTCAGCTCGGCTGTTATAGATTCCTTGAACCTGTCCAGTTCGGTCATACTGGGTTCGCCACCACGAAAGAGGCGAGGTCCCGATTGTGCCGGACTGACTGCGGTTGCACTTACCGGGCCATGACGGGTCTGATTCATCCCGCCAAAATGCTGGGGGTGAATGTTTGATAGATCGATGGAGGGCGAGGTCCCGAATCAGTCGGGAAAGACCCGGACGGTGCTCCCCCGAGCGGAGGCGGATGGAGTCCGGAAGGATCGATCGTGACTTCTGTCGCGACCTCGCCAGCAGTCCCCCCAAGCTAAAAGCTTGTGATGTGAGACTGGTCTGTTCCTCGGGCGACCTGTATCCCAGAGAAATCCAGACGGACTCCGGGAGGGATAGCTCAGCTTGTTTGCGCAACCGAGGTTGCTTGGCGAGCTGACACAGAGGCGGTCATATCTCCGAATCCCACTTGAGGATCCGGGGTGTTTTGAGGAGTCGAGAGAGTATTCAACCGGTCATTAAGAGCACGGTTGGTCTCGGCTTGCTCATCTATCTTTTTGGTTAGCATATCCAGGATTGCCCTGATCCCCGAAGGGATCTCCTCTCCGGATTCGTAATGAGTCGGAGTGGAAGACATGATAAATTTTGTTTTTTACGAACTGCTTCTTCCGAGATTGGTCTTTCTGAAGATTCCTACAGACGGCGCCAAATTGTTGATGTCGATTTTTAGATCGATCAACAATCACAAATGAAAAGCGAAATGATAGAATATTTCAAAGGGGTTTAGAAAGACGTCGTATAAGAAACAATCCAATTATAAAGAACTATAATAATATACCCAATATTAATTAATTTTATTTATTTAGAGAAGGTTACAAATGGACGAGGTGACGAACTCAACTGGGTGAACTCAAGATTGTGAATATAAGAATACAAAATAGAATTAATTGAAAACTGAGATGTCGAGCTTGCATGTGCGAAAATCGTCATCTCCTCTTCTATTTATAGGCGAGATGGGACCTTCTGGCCGAAGACACGTGTTCTTCGATCCACACTCGTCGCCAAGGCAGAAGTCGTCCGAGATCCGGTCTTCGCGGCGTGGTCTGCTCTTTGATTGACCGATCCTTCTGACTAGGAAGACGTGGCCGAGTTGGAGTTCTTCATTGGGCCGGAGAGTATTGCTGGACTTGGGCCGATCTGCCAAGAGCAAACTAGGTCCATAATCGATTTTGTGGGCCGGTCTACAACTGCATTGTGGGCTTTAGTCGGGCCAAGGCCCATACGAAATAATATTAAATATTTGAATTTTTATACCCCCACACTAATTAAGACATAGTTGATTAAATATGAAATGAATAACATGTATTAAATATGATCTAATTTAGACAATATTTGATAGTATATTATTTATGAGAATATATAGGAGATACTATTTCATAAAATGAAATAATACATTCTTATATCAAAATAAAATAAAACAAAATCAAGAAAATGAATATTAGCTTTCCTTTATCGTAGCAGACTAAAATATATAAATAGGGCTTAAAGCAAATTCGACCAACATAAACCCAAGATAATGAGGTGGACAAAACTTCTTTATCCTCCTTGTAGAATTTTGTGCCTCCTTGTTTCCTTAAAATAAATTATTTTGTCACTCCGATTGTAATAATAGTGAGGCAGTAGAGTTGACTTACGCCTTAGTCCTTGTGCTTCCAAAGAACGTCAAGGAATACTTGGTGTAATTCCCCCGTAGAACACTAAGGACATCGAGAAGACATTCTAAAAGCGTAGAAATTCAAATAGCAGAAAATTATGTAAGTAAAGTTGTTTCAGATAAATGTCTAGTTTCAGATTAGGGAAACTTGAGTTTTCAGACTCAATGTAGCATCAGATTTGAAAACCAATCCATACTTTGGTCTCTTTAACAAAACCAAGCATTTGGACCTCTGAATTGTCTAAATTGCCCTCAAATTAAAATTATCTTATTTCTCTCGTCTTTTCCTCCACTTCACGCTATTCTCCTTACTTCTTCACGCATGAAAATAAGAAACCCACACCATTCACTCACGAACAACGTCTGGCGGAACCCACGCCATTTGTCGTCGTACGCCATACGCCATCGCACGCCATTCACCGTCGCACGTCATCGTCTTGTCCCCATCGTTCATCGTCCTCAAAACTCAAGTTTGAACTTATCGAGCTTTCTATGTTGTTGGGCACTTGAGAGAAGAAAAATGAATAAGTTTCTATCACTTACACATTTTAAATTTACAAGAAAGAGTTTATTTTCTGGAATCCATAAATTTGTATTCGTCAGATTTTTTTTTTTTTTTCACGAAAAAATTCGAAGTTTCGATATATAACTTTGAAGATTTTAGTGTTAATCTCACACATTTCAATCTTTTAACTTTGAATTTTTAACTCCGTAATAGTCATAAACATTTCAAACATTTTAAACTAATATCTTATAATTTCGAACTTTTGAATATCATTTCGAACTTATATCCCGTCTTGCACGGATTTGACATTTTTTTTTCATCAAACTTATATTTTCTAACTTCTTAATAGGTTCAAGCATTAATATATGTTGTTTATTTGATGGTACTTGATTGAACAAATGTACAAAATGAGAATATGCTAATGAATCGCGATTCAAACTTCGTGCACTATCGAATGGGCAGCCCCCGAGACGTCAACAATCGTGGAAGCCCCCGAGACGACAACCACAATGGCAGCCCCCAACATGCACTTGCCTTTGGATGATGACGATCATTTCGTTGACCCTCCATCGAAAGCAGACCATCCGACAAAGGAAAAATCTGTCCTTGTCTATGGTAAGTTCATTTTCGTTTCAGAGTTTTCGATCACATAGTGTTAATTGTTTCGAGGAATTTGACCACATGGTATGAATTATTTTGAAGTTTTTATTTATTTTCAGGTTGTGACTTCTACTGATTTGATGTTGTTGGATTTTTCAGCGAAAAGAGGGACAATGCGACCTGGAAAATAATTTTTTTATTAGTTTTTAGGTCCACAAAATAAAATTTATACTTAAAAATTAAGTTCAAATATTTTATTTGTATTTTCTATTTTTTTTCAACGCAGTATAATAAGTGGTCTTTAAAAGTAAAAGCGGTGATTAGAGGAAGCTCGCTTCGGCCGGAGCGACCTCGTGGTGTCCCACCTCTTCTTTGCAGATGATAGCATTATGTTCTTCCAGGCCAATGAAGAGGAGTGCAGAGAGGTAGCGTGGTGTCTGGAAACCTACTCGGCGGCTTCAGGTCAGTTAATCAATTTCTCTAAATCTGACATCTGTTTTGGTTCGGAGGTGGACGAAGCGTACGGGGCAGAGCTAGCCGATTCGCTTCAGGTGTCGGTTACTTCTTGTCACAATAGATACTTGGGGCTACCTACGAAGGTGGGGAGGAGGAAATCGGACATCTTTGCATTTATCCGGGAGAGGGTCTGGGAGAGAATCAGCTCGTGGAGGGGTATCCACTTCTCGCAAGCCGGAAAAGAAACTCTTATCAAAGCGGTTCTCCAGGCGATCCCTTCTTACGTGGCGAGTTGTTTCCACCTCCCCCAAGGGCTCGTTGATGGGATCCACAGTGCCATTGCCAGTTTTTGGTGGGGGGGACACCGAGCAAGGGAAGAAGATACACTGGTGCAAGTGGTCGGAGCTCTCTCGCCACAAGTCAGCCGGCGGTCTCGGGTTTCGTGATATCGGGAAGTTTAACTAGGCCTTGCTTGCGAAGAATATGTGGGGGCTTATTCGTCGGCCTGAGAGTCTCGTAGGACGCGTCTTCCACCAGAGCTACTTTCCGAACGGGGATATCCTTCATGCCACTTGCGGGTCGTCAGGATCCTTCATCTGTAGGAGCTTATGTTGGGGTAAAAACATTATTTTACAGGGTTCTAGGTGGAGGATTGGGGACGGGGAAAACACTTCGGTTTTGCTCGATCGGTGGATCCCCCGGCCGCCAACGTTTATGCTTAGCGACGCCCCTTCGTTTCCGACTGAGATGCGGGTTTCTGAACTTAAAGACTACACCGGGAGTTGGAATATCCCTTTCATTGAGGCAATGTTCTCCCACGAGGATGTTGAAGCCATTCTGAGCATCCCGGTGAGCCGGGGTGGAGGCCCGGATGTGCTCCGGTGGTATTTTTTCAAAGACGGGGAATACACAGTTAAGAGTGGGTATCAGATTACTTCGGAGGATCCTTTCGGAGAGGGTCCGTCGAGAACGTCCGGGAACGGGGAGTGGTGGGGCAAACTCTGGAAACTCAAGATTCCCCCAAAGGTGAAGATTTTTGTGTGGAGACTTTGTAGGGGATTGATCCCTTCCCGTACCATGCTTCGTCAACGCCATGTAATCTCGGATACGACTTGTCCAGTGTGCGAGTCGCAGAGGGAGACCACTTACCATGCTATGTGGGGTTGCTTGTGGGCCAGGAAGGTATGGAAGATTGGGGGCTTCAAACCTCTCGTGAAGAAACTCCATGAAGGGGATATGATAGGGATGCTCCTCCTTGCCTCGACGGAACTTAAGGTTAGTGATTTCGAATTTTTCATTACTATTATGTGGGAACTTTGGAATCACAGGAACAACGCGTGCTTGGGTAAGAAGGTTTGGAAACCCGAGGAACTTCTCGAGTGGGCGGCCGGGTTTTTACGAGACTACCGGAGAGCTTGTTGTGGACCCACTTTCGAACGGGCTAAGGTGGTGCCAAGCAGGTGGAGCCCTCCCCCGACGGATGTTGTAGCAATCTCGGTGGATGCCGCGGTACGTACGGAGGAGAGACGCATTGGGCTGGGGATTGTGGCTCGGGACTCAAAGGGGGTGATTCTAGGCGCGGAGACTATTGTGATTCACCTCGGTCTTTTGCCCCAAATCGCGGAAGCTTCGGCGGTCCTTCATGGAACGCTCTTTGCCTTGGATAGGGGATGGACTCGGGTTATCATCCAATCAGACTGCCTAGAGGTGATTTCGGCTATTCAGAAACGCGAAGCGACGACTACGGAAGTAGGTTTGGTTTTAAATGATATTTATTTGCTCTTACATAGATTTGTGGATGTCTCTTTTGTGTTTCACCCGCGAGTATGTAATAAGGTTGCTCATGCCCTTGCTAGTTATGCTTGTAATTTTGTTTTTCGGGCGCCCGTTGGTCGGGATCGGCTCCTCCGTGTGTGTTACACGAAACCGAGAACGACCTTCGTGGTATTAGTCTGTGATGTAACCACGGTTTTCCTCCGCCACTTAAGTGAGGGCTTATTAATATAACTTTATCGTGGTGCCGCCCACGTTTCAAAAAAAAAAAAAAGTAAAAGCGGTGATCATCCCACTAATATTTTTCGTAGTGATTTTTAGCCTTTCAAAACTACGATATCATAGTGTTTCGTATGCTCCTACTGATGATTTTTATTTCAATTAACCAATGCGTTAACGAAATTATGATTGTTCAAACTAAGTTTATGTATTGGATCTTTTGATTATTATTATCATCATATGTGACACTTATTCATGAATGCAATCTTTTGACAACAATTGGAAGCCAACCCAAGTTGACTTTTAACAGCCTTTTCCTTTATTGGAATTCAATAACTTCAATTCTTCTGGTTTCTATGCAAACAAAAACAAAAAGAGGAAAATCACTAATGCAATTGAAGCCTGGAACTTTATGGGTCATGTTAGCTTCTTTTTTTTTTATTTTTTATTTAAATGGTTATTTATTCTAAATCATGAATAAATAATAAGAAATTTCATACTTCATTTACATGTATATTATGAATAAACAACTCTGTAATCGAATGTATATATATATATATATATATATATATATATATATATATAATATATATTAAACCAACTGAATAAATGATGAAGTTTGTAATATAGACGCTTGGTTTTTGGAAAATATCATCAGTATTTCCGTGTATAATCAAAATGTGCAATTAGTTTTTAGAAATATATATATCGCTTCAATTTATTATAAATGACATATATTTTCCCTAAAAAAATGTTATATTGCAAATACTATTTTTTTGTTTATTTTTTACAAAAAAAAAAAAATTGAACTCTCCAAAACGCCCTTAGTAAAATAAATGTTTATTTACTATTTTATTAAAAAAAAGTCAAAATCTCTCTTTATAAAAACAATTCTTAACTTTTTTATTAAAAAGATTTTGATTTTTTTAATATATATAATAAAAAAATAGAGAGTTATTTCATTAAGGGTCTTTTAGCTATATAACCATTTGACTTATATAGCGTTTTGTATGCCAAGCTTTTGTAAATTTTTTGTAAATAGTCACCTCAACTTATTTACGGCACTAAAAAAAACTAAAAAAATCAAAATAGGCCGGAATATTTTTGGGTATTTTTGTCTTTTTTAGTGCTGTGAATAAGTTGAGGTGGCTATTAACAAAAAAAAATTACAAAATGTTGGCTATATAACAATTGTTAGACTTTCGGTGGCTTTTTGGCTAATTTTTTGTTTCATTAAAGGTATTTTGAGGAGTTCAATTTCTTTTTTCTTAAAAAATAAACAAAAAATGTGATGTTTGCAATATAACATATTTTTAGGAGATGTATATGCCATTTATATTAAACTGAAGAAAGATGTATGATATTCTGGTAATGGACGAGATAAATTGTACATTTCAATTAAATACATGGATACTATTGATATTTTTCCTTATTTTCTGCCGTTGAATATAGATTCAACTTTTTTTTTTTAATAAAAGGCTACTCAAAAGAATATATTGATAAAAACAAAATGTTTATATTACCAAAATAGCGCAAAAGAAATTAAAAAACTTCTACAAGAAGAATATGAAAAGTGGACCACAGACAATCATAAATACAATAAAATAATTTGTGGATTACTCGTCTATGCAGGTAACTAGTTATTATCATATTACTACACGAATCACGGAGGAAACGTCTTTTTTCGCTTGTTGCAGATTACAGTTTTAGGAGTCTTGCCTGACTGAGATTCACGCCTAAAGAAGAAAACCATATCTTAGATTTGAAATTTAGATCTGGAAAAAAATCAACCACTCAAATTAAAGATCGGACGATACGAAAATCATATCTAAGAAATTTGGATTATTGAAACATAACCAAAAGAAAAAGTAAAATATGAAAAAGAAAATATAATATAAAAATTATCTTTCTCTAGGTTGAAAGTCATCCGTTGGTCAAAACTATAAGAGTCTCCCTATTCCGAAAGAAGAGATGACATCGAATTGAAAAGTCAAATTTTAAATTGTTCGGAGAGAGCACCACTAGACTTTTTTCGGGAGAGAGTAGTTCCGAATATAGATTTAACTTAGAAGACGTGACATTGTTAATTATTCAAGAACCGGTCAGACTCAGTTTCAATATCTAAGCCTAAGTTAAAGGGTAGAATATGTAATTTAAGGATAGTTTAGGTTGGCCATTGGTTTCTAGGTTTAGATAGTTTAGATATGTCGTATTATTTTACAACTAAAAGAAAAGTGTGCAAAAATATTTTATGCATCTTTTCCCATTGCGGTTGACAGATATGGGAAATATACTTAATTTATGTCACGAAAACAATTTATAAATGTGCTTCACCCACTCATTAGGCTACGCCTTTATAATTGTGACCCCACCCGCTTCAATTTGCTTGATAATTTTATCTTTCTTGTATAAGAAAAAGCTTCATTTTCTGTAATATAAAAAAGAAAAAGGAAACATTGCTGTTTTAAAAATAATGATAAACATTATATGCTAGTTTTTTTTTTTTTTTTTTTTTTTTTTTTTTTTTTTTTTTTTTGTTGTTGTTGAAGAATTAGCTCATAATTCTTCTTCAATAAAAAAAAATGTGGAATTACTAGATTCTAATCAATCAATTGGTGACTAGGTGCACTAAATAAAACGTATTCATGATAGGACTGAATTGAAAGCAACTTCCTACTATACGTCACGATTTTTTTTTTCTTTTGATTGAAAGAAGTACTTTTCATTAAGTCACAACGGCCGGGAAAAAGCTCCTCATAGAGGGAGGAGCATCCTCAAGTGGCACCATCCCATTCCAGTCAGAACGAGAAGCCCAAAAACAAAAAGAGTGAGCCAGACCATTCAACTCACGATGAGCCCAATCAAAAGAAAAACAAGGAATAAATGACATGGAAATTAAAATGCTAGAAAAAACTGGAGATAGTATCACTGTGGACACCTTAGTCCATTTGAAAGGGAGTCCATTAGTGGCTTGTGGTAGCCTTCGAAGACGACTTTCTGAAGAGTGAGACGACCAGCAATTCCAACTGCTGCCTGAACACCCAACATTTCGGCTTCCAGCACCGAGGAAGCCTGAACTTGGCCTGTCCAGAGAGCCACAATCCAACTCGCGGAGTCTCACACCGCTACTCCAATTGCCACTCTGCCTTCCGTGAACGATGCGTCAGTGTTGATCTTGAACCAGTCCGACGGAGGGGGATTCCACGCAACTCGGTGAATCGAGCTGCTACTGGTTGAACTTATTCGTGCGCCACCGACTCCTCCTGGGAACGGAAGAGGGTGCCAAGCTCTCCACTGAGACGGCGAGCCTTGCTTAAGAGCTGAGAGACTGACGGCATTGAGAGTCCCAGCTTCCCCTGATTTCGATACCACCACAATATGTCCATCACGGCTCCAAAAAGGGAAAGCAGATCATAGACTTGGGCCCTCGTCAACTGAGGTCTCAAGACTGTGCCCAACAGCCAATGGAGAACTTTGCGAATATTCTGATCTTCGCAGATGTGCCCCACAAAATTCATGCCCAGGGTAAACCAAATCCCTCTGGCCATTGGGTAGATAAAAGAGGATTCTATACCTTCGTGGCAGATCGGCCAAGTCAACGACGTCTGAGGGAATATACAGTTGATAACCACCGCCGTTGGGAGCGCGTTAGCAGTTATTCGCCACTAGAAGAGGTTCAACTTTCCATGAATTTTGGAGCTCCAAATGCACGTCCAAATCTTGTCTTTTGGATCGAAAGCCGCTCTATTATGCTCCCAATATGTGCCCTTAACTGAGTGGTCACCATTCTCCGAATTCATCCCACATAGCTCATCTTTCCGTGGACTTAGTAGCGTTTTCACTTTGCAGATCTCGGCTACCGACTCTTCCTCCACCCAAAGCGCCAACCGTCCCTTGTCCAAAATTCGGGTTTTCGGAATCATAAGTTCGGCCACTCTGATTGATAGGGGGCACGACGCCTTCTATTCGATGACGTGGTCGGTGTAGATCCACTTGTCCCTACAGGCATCGATTCCCTCTCATGACCCAATCACGTAGTAGGAGCCTTGAGAGATAACGTCACGCGTGCTCATCACATGCCTCCACACCAAGGAGTCTGATTGCTTGAGTTCGCAGCGGAGGAATGGGGTCCTCTGGCAATTTCACCGTGAGGCACTGGACCTAGAGGCTATTAGCTCCTCGTGCAACTGCCCAACCCAACTTGCTGAGGAGAGCGTGGTTAAAGTGCTCAAAGCGATGAAAACCTAGGCCACCATGGGTTAGAGGCTGACATAACTGGTCCCAATTCCAGAGAGCCAAGAATCTGTCATTTGCTGCCTTTCCTGTCCACCAGAAGCGTCGCACCATGGCATCCATTTCCCGACAAAGCCCTAGAGGCAGCTTATGGCCCGACATGAGATACGAGGGGATGTTGAGGGCCATTGATTTCATCATAGTTTTACGAGCTCGATAGGATAGGGAGCGACCTATCCAGCCCTCGATACGGGCCGCGAGTTTGGTTTTGATACCGGCGAAGCTCCTAGATTTATTTTGCCCAATAAACAGGGGGTCTCCCAGGTAAAGTGAATCATTTGCACAACGAGACATACCTAGCTGCTGGCATAGTCTCGCACGAACCGCTGGGTTATAATTTTTAGAGAAGATAATACCTGATTTTTGGGCATTCACTTGCTGACCCGACCAACTCTGTGTCATCACTTCATCTTCTTTTGCTCGGCAGAATAACACTGTGTCATCGACGAACGTAAGGTAGCTGGTCCGCGGGGAAGAAGCCATGAGAGCACCTCCGAGACCAGGATAAAGAGGTACGGAGAGAGTGGGTAGCCTTGTCGAAGCCCGCGAGAAGACTTGATCCTATCAATCAGGCACTCCTTCACTAAGGATATATATATAGCCAAGAAGCCGTAGGCCTCGAGGACTTTCCAAATGAAATGTCATTTGACTCTATCGTATGCCTTGCGCATATCGATTTTTATCCCTATCAAGCCACCCTTCCCCTTCTTCTTCTTCATAATCGAGTTAAGCTCTCTCGCAAGGATGGAGTTTCTCCAATCCCCCTGCCTGGGAGGAACGCTAATTGGGCAGGAGACATAAGCTTGTCGACGATGCTGCGGAGCCTCCCGATGATGATCTTAGTGATAATCTTTGAGCTGAAATTGCAGAGGCTAATTGGTCTTATCTTATCCAAACTTGTGGCCCCAGGGACCTTCGGAATCAGGATGACGTGTGCGCTGTTTATGGCTCAAGGCAACTTCTCGGAGCGGAAGAACTCCTGGACAAAAGACACCACATCACTCCTGATCGTCTCCCAGTAGGTTCTATAGAAGATGCCTTGCAAACTGTCAGGTCCTGGAGATTTCAGCGGGTGCATCTCCCAAACAATTTTGCGAATTTCTTCGGGGGATGGGACTTCCACTAGCTACTCATTCTCGTCTGTTGAGATATGATCCCCAAAAAGCTCCTCAATTGTATCTGGTTCTTCTGTAACCCCCGTAGTGTAAAGCGACCGAAAATGGTTATTAATAAAATCAGTGATATCTGCCCTGGTTTTGATCCAGCCACCCCTCCCGTCTTGGATTTCACTAATGTGATTTTTCTTATGACGAATAAGAGTGGAAGTATGAAAATACTTAGAGATATTATTCCCGAGCCTGCACCACAGCTTGCGGGATCGTATCTCCAAACGCTGCTAATATCTGCCTCCAACTCGCCTAGTTGGGCGAGCATCTGATCTTCTTCTTCGATGTTCAGCGGCGTCAGCAGGGCACTCTGGATCTGGAGCAATCTGTCCTCCAGGCCATGGATTTGGCCTTGCTTGGCGCCCAAATAATTTTTGCTCCACTTCTTTAGGCGGCTCCCGACCAAGTTGAGCTTCGCTTGTAGGGTCCGGCTATTGTTATTCGACGAGCCGGGGCCCCAAGCTAGCTCCACTTCCTTGCGACATGACGCTTCTGAGGTCCATGCCTCAAAGAACCGGAAGGGCCGTTGCATGCATTCTTCAAAAAGTATGGGGTCGAGAACAATGGCTCCCTGATTCGAAAACCTGGTAGCAAAGTTTCGAATAACGGCGTTAGGCCTCTCCAAAAGCCAGTCCTGACTAACCACTCCTTTATCAAGCATGTCATGGATTCGGTAGCCCGTTCCCTTGTTGTTTGACCAAGTAAACGCCGCTATCGTCGAAGGGAGTTCAATACCCCCCGTATTGTGGAGGAAGCCACATAGAATCGATTTATAGATATAGCTTTGTATCGGCTAAGTTCACGAGTTGAAGATAAGCGGACTCAAACCGCTGACATCCACCACAGGGCAAATCACTGCCTCTCAGGCCCCCGGCTGATTCTTTTTGCCAATTAACTTTGCGTCCCCCAACTTTGTCTGCTTGATTGACATTTGGTCTCAAATCATCTTATATATCTATATTCGAGCAAAAACTGCAAGAATTATTATACAAATACGAGTAGAAGAATTGCTAGTCTAAAAATAAACTCTAATCGCCATGTTTTCTCTCTAAAAAATATCAAAACTTGGACTTTTAATTTTTGGTGTCGTCGTTTCTTCTGAGACATGAAATTCTAATGGTTTCAACAAACGGAAAACTCTTGACCTAGGAGAAAATAATTTTTATCTTCATTTTCTTCTTCATATTTTGTTTTTCTTTCGATTATGTACAATAGTTCAGACTTAT
Source organism: Urtica dioica subsp. dioica (assembly GCF_054948205.1). Taxonomy (NCBI): domain Eukaryota; kingdom Viridiplantae; phylum Streptophyta; class Magnoliopsida; order Rosales; family Urticaceae; genus Urtica; species Urtica dioica. The sequence goes on along the minus strand of NC_142759.1, from coordinate 44,886,376 downwards.
TAGATTTGACTTTTGTACTGTCCGATCTTTAATCGGAGTGGTGAGTTTCTTCATATATGAATCTTAGATGTAAAATATGATTTTCTTTGGACGTGAATCTCAGTTGGGCAAGACTCCTTATAACCGCAATCAGCAACGTGCGAATATTAGTGTTTTCGCTCGTGATTAGTGTGGTAATATGATAATAACCAGTTACTTGCATAGACAAATAACCCACAGATTATTTTATTGTATTTATAATTTTTTGTGGTCCACTTTTCATCTTCGTAGAAGTTTCTAAATTTCCTTCGAGTTATTCACGTAATAAAAATCTTTTGGCTTTTATCAAAGTCTTTTGAAGAATCTTTTATCACCAAGAAAAAAAAACGAGTAGAAGATTGTTGTTTTAGTTTTAAAAAATAAATTTTTTGCATGGAAAGCTTATTAATATATTTTATATTTGAATTAATGACATTTTTGGCCCCTCGTCTTGGACCTCTTTAACACCTTGGTCCCTGATTAAAAAAACCTGCAGTCTTGGCCCATTATGACCAGGCAATTTTCATATTTGGTACTTCTGTTAATTATTCTGTCAAAATTGGCAGATACTCATCACATGCAAGTCACGTGTGCGAATTATTGTTTGCTTGAATTTTTTTTTGTCTTCTTCTTCCCCATTTTCGTCTGATAAAATTCTTCACAGGAAAAAATTCTTCTTCCCCATTCGACGGTTCAGGACTCATACGGACACCTGAGCAGACGAAAATGGATTTTTTTTCCTGTGAAGAAATTTATCAGACGAAAATGGGGAAGAAGAAGACAAAAAAAATTCAAGCAAACAATAAAAATTCGGACACGTGACTTGCATGTGATGAGTATCCGTCAATTTTGACAGAATAATTAACAGAAGTACCGAATATGAAAATTGTCTGATCATAATGGGCCAAGACTGCAGGTTTTTTTAATCAGGGACCAAGTTGTTAAAGAGGTCCAAGACGAGGGGCCAAAAATGTCATTATTTCTTTATATTTTGTACTTGTTAATAATAGATTATGGATAAGGTAGATGTGACACGTGTTATACATCTATATGGACACGACAATAGCATAAACAACACGAACTTAAAGATAGATAGACATATCATATAAATATACAAGAGTTGCGTATCAGATATACAAGAGTTGCGTATATATCTGATATATATAATGCAATGGACGCATTAGTAACAGTTTTATCTTACATATCTCTCATTGTTTGTGGATCACATTCACATATATAAAAATATAATTGTTAGTGGAATAACACAAACTCCGAAACATTGTGAAATAATTGAGGCAAACTACTATATTTGGTAAAGGCCAATAATAGAATTCACGTCAATTTGCAATAAAGAAAAGTTGCTTACATCCTAAACTTTCCCCAGGGTCATTTGACATTAGACATAAGTTTAGCATAAAATCCACCATTAAAAAAACAAAAAATTAGCAAAATAGCCAACTTAAACGTTGTCATTTACTAAATAACCAAGGTTTTGTAAATATTAAGTAAATAGCCACTCGGATGACGTGGACCAATCAGATTTTTTTTAATTCCAGAGCGTGTCTATTTATCATTTAAATCCAAAAATATTTGAATTTTGAATATTTTTAAATATCCCGAAATTCAGTGTGAACAAAATTTGGTGGCTAATTTCGGATCCTTATTTTTAGCATTTGAAATATATATTGTTTCCTTATTAGTTATATTTCCTTAATAGTCGTTTATTCTTATTTTATTTCAAGCGCTCATTTTTTTTCATTCAAACTTCTGAAAATTGTGCACCGATTCACACGATGGATGTGTTTTCATTGATTGAATCAGGTGGGGCTCTTTTATTTACGTATATATTGTCGCTGTTATGTTGCAGTTAAGTTTTTTGAACGACAATGGCTGAAAAATCATTATCCATTGTCAAGTGGTGTAAATACAGAATGTAATCAAAATGATTTACAAACTGTAATCATAATATTTATGTCGTTATCGCACATGTTTACGTAAAATTACCCTTTTATTTACGTATATTTACTGTCGTTGTTATGTTGTAGTTAAACTTTTTGAACGACAATGGCTGAGAAGATGAACGGATTTTCTCGTCGGGGAAGAAAGATGAACTTCCGTTTTTTGGGTTGCGGTTATCAATTTGATTTTTAATGCCCTCGATTCGCGCATTCATTTCCTGATTTACTCGGTTTTTTTATTTAAATTTTATTAGAAAGTCTAAATGGGCGAGAATGAAATTGGGGCAATTTAGTAAACATGGCCGTGTGATTAAAATCTGATGGCTATTTACTTAATATTTACAAAACCTTGACTATGTAGCAATTCTCAACGTTTAAATTGGCTATTTTGCTAAATTACCCTTAAAAAAATTAATTAAAAATTATTCAACTTTGAAAACCCCTTTTTTTCAAATGAAAATTTTGACTATCATTAGATATCATACATCCAGAAAAAATTAATAAATACTATTTTAAAAATCATAAAAGTATTTTTATTTCCTATGATCACAAAAATATCACTTTTAGTTTTTTTCCCTCTTATTTTTCAGTTGCTCTTGCCATATCATTATGGAAAAATGACACATACACACTAGAACAAAATGGAGTTTTAGACGCGACTATCATCGCGGTGATGGGATAGATCATCTCCACCGCTACCTCCCGCTCCCATAGTCGACATATCTATACATTTAAAAGCAAAACAAAATGTTAAAAATAATAATTTTCAATCATTTAATTTTGAAATATAAAGCCAAGAATAAGCTAAATTACTCATTCATCGTCAGCATATACATAATCTATGTCATCTAAGTCTAAATCATAATCCACATCATCAGGACGATCAACATTGCGATCAACGAAAACATCTTGCTCAAGTTCTTCGTCGCCTATAAAATCATCGTCCTCTACAATGATAACATCATCGATCACAACTTCTGGCAAATCTGTGTCATGACATATAGAAAGTTGCCCTAAATCCGTTGGTTGAACCAGGCCTTCGACTTCGGTTTCTCGGTTCTCACTACAACATATTCAACGATTACCGACGATTTTTTTCGTCGATAATAACCCGATAATCGTCGCTAAATGTATTTAGCGACGATTTTAGCAACGATTATTATCGTCGCTAAATGTCCGTGCCTAAATATATTTAGCGACGATTGATTCGTCGCTAAATATTTACCGACGATATTAGCGATGATAATTTCGTCCCTAAATGTTGTGACGAGAAGTTTTTTTTCATTTTGAAACAGATAATTAGCGACGACTTTTTCGTCGCTAATTAGCGCGGGAAAATTTCCCGCGTGAATTAGCGACGACAAAGTCGTCGCTAATACCTTCTGTGTAATAATAATTAGCGACGACTTTGTCGTCGCTAATTATTATTATTATTATTTTTTTTCGTCGTTAATTATTAATTTTTTATGGTTTTTTGTTTATGAAATTCTAAAATGAAAAATCAAATAAAAACTAAATTATATTATCCAGATCAAGAAATATATAAAATCCGGTTACGTACGTTTTCGGTTATCGAGAAATATGTAAATAATAATCTACTATACACAAAATATCTAATAAAACACTAGTCTAGTCGCGACATTTGCTTTGTCGTCCCGGCGCTCGTTTTCCCCCTCCTCGACGTGAAACGCTCTTCTGCTGGCGCTGAAACTCTGCAGGCTGCGGCGGAACAATGTGCTGATCAGTAGACTGACTTGGTCCGCCGGGCGTCGTCTGCTGGCTAGCGTCGGGAGTCCTCTGCTGGCCGCCCGTCGGAGTGTGGACGCCGGCCGTCGGAGTCTGCTGGCTGTGGGATGACGGAGCGTGCTGCGAACTCTGCGGAAATTGAGGCATAAACGAGCTCAGGTTGAGGCCGGGCACCTGACTCTGTATTGCTTCGGCGAATGAGGCGATGGTCGACGTGAACACCTCCTGGGAGATATATCCTGGATGCGACGTCCCAGCCTCCAAACTATTGTAGACTTCGGCGACTTCAACCGCCATCCGTGCTCCCTGTGGCACCAAACGTCCGACGCCGGTCAAGTGATCAGTCCGCAAACCCATAATATCGCGGATCGCCTGCTGCTCTAGGACGGAAATATCAACGTCCGCTCCTTGTTGCTCAGCCTCCGCTCGCAACGTGTTGAACGTATCGACCAGTCGATCCTGATATAATTAACTAGTTAGTATATATTAATCGAAAAATAAGAAAAATAAATGTAAACTTACATAACGTGCGGAGGCTTCAAGAGTCAGCCATTCGGACTTGTCGGACTGATGTTGGCGCTTGTAGTTCGCAAACAAGCTCTCGAAAGCGCCTGTCTCGGCGCTCTTCTGCATGTAAACAAAACTTCAAGTGTTAGATAATTTTAACGATTTGATGTATCATATAAACATAAAACTTACGTTCTTCATGCGGTGGGTCGAGAACCCAATCATCCCCTGTCGAGTCTTCGTCTTCTTCTTCGCGCGATTCGCCTTGTTCTTCGCTTGTATGGCCTGTAATATAAGTAAACGTACACGTAAATAACAAATCGTTTAATAAAAGGGTAAACACATATTTAACGTAAATGATTTGATTACCTTAAACTCATCGCTCGTATATCGTTGTATCAGCGTCTCCCATTCATTGTCGAGCTTAACGGTCCTCGGTTTCAGCGACCGCGCCACCTGTACGCTGCTCTTGCAGTCGATGTCGAACCATGACCGCAAGGTATGCCTCCAATCGCGAAGACGAGTCTTCGCGTCTCGAATGATTGCCGCATCGACAATCACCTTTTGCTTCCCGGTTGCATCACCATCGATTCGAATGTCGTACTTGTCTCGAATCGCTGCTCGGATCTCGGCCTCCTTCGCCGGCCCCACGTTCGCATTCGTCCACCTTGGGACCGTAGGCGACATCTTGTCTCGGACGACCAACCCGAGCGTGTTCGCGAACGTCGCGAGATCCGGATCCATCTCGCGCTCTGGCTGCAAGAACGACTGAAACTCCTCGTTATAAATAACGACTTCCTTCACCCCGGGGCGCCGTGCACGCTCAGATTGAAGCCCGACCGTCGGCCCACGCACGGCCGGTTCGATATCCTCGTCTTCTTCTTCGACGCCATCACGTACGGGCGCCGACTGGCAATAATTCGGGAGACGGGCTAAGAAGTCATCCCCGCCTCCGCTGCCTCCAGCTCCTGTAGCCGCAACCATCTGAAATTCAAAACAAAATTTATTTAGTTATGCATTCGTAATGATTTAAATCAGTTAATTTAGTAAGTAAATGAAAAACGTTATATACTATCAATCATCGTCGTCTGACAAATCATCTTCTTCCATCAAATCTTCGTCCTCAGTTTCTTCGTCATCGATAAACTCTTCTTCTTCAATATTTTCCAACAAGTTCACCGCGTCGTTGCTCACGGGCTCTGGTATCGCAGACTGATGACGCGTCGACAATGAATCTAAATCTGACGGTTCTACTGACAACTGAACTGAAGACGAAGATTGACCAAGAATGAGGTCAATATCAGGAAGATCCCACACATTTCGATGATTACACTCTTCGACGATTCGCCAATTAGGACCATTCAAGTTATCTTCCAAGTAGAAAACTTGTTTCGCCTGAGTTGCCAAAATAAATGGCTCGTCTTTGTACCATTCTTTTGCCACATACACGGTTGTCAAGTTATTGTCGTTCCGTGTCCTTTTCCTCGGATCTTGGTCACCGAACCAACGACATTGAAATAAGACGACACGACAATTGTTCTGATACGTCAAGACAATGACGTTTTCTACTTGACCGTAGAAGTCGTGACCTCCTTCACTTGGTACACATACCCCGCTATTCTGAGTCGTTCTTCTGCTATCACGTTGATGGGAGATAAATTTAACTCCGTTCACTACATAACACGGATACGTCTGTGGTGCGAAATGTGGTCCCAATGCCAATGCATATAATTCGGAGGATACGGATAATCCGTCTTGGCTCATGCGAAATACCTACATACAACCATTAACGAGTCGGTTAGTGTCGAAGCGAGTTTAATCATATTCTTTGAGTTAATTAGTCAAATACCTTTTCCCAATACCATTTTGGGAACTCAAGTCGATGCGCTTCTTCAACATCTGGCCGACCTTCTAATTCCATGAGATCTATGTGTTCACTGAAATAAAATTCATGTTCATTTAATACACCACTTCGTATAAATAATTCAAGTTCATTTATTTCACTCATTTACCTCATGAAATCGTCAATTTCGGGACAATTTCGTAAAATGTACCACTCAGCGAGCAATCGTATATTCTCATTTAAGCGTATCGTGGTCATCTTCCCGTAAGGCCGACAACTTGATGACTGAAACATCGATAACTCTCGTTCGACACCTTCGAAGTTAGACGCGACGTCTGTTCGTTGGGGCATGTTGAAACGATTCTCAACGCCTTCTAGATACCTTGAGCAGTATGTCAATGCTTCGTCTACAACATAGGCTTCGGCAATTGAACCCTCTGGTCTAGCTCGATTACGCACAAAGTTCTTGAGCGTTCCAAGGTATCTCTCAAATGGATACATCCACCGCATATGAACTGGACCTCCGTTAATTGCCTCCTCCGGTAGATGCATTACCAAATGAACCATGATTGTGAAGAAATCAGGCGGGAAAATTCGTTCCAGCTTACACAATATAAGCTTCACATCCTCCTGCGCCTTCTCAATGTCTGAAATTACCAGCGTTCTAGAGCAAATAAGTCTGAAGAAGTTGCAGAGCTCTATTATGGCATCTCGAATGGTTCGATCCAGAAAAGGACGAATAGCAGGAGCCAATAAGCGCTGCATAATCACGTGACAATCGTGAGACTTCAAACCCGTCAACCTCCCATCCGCGGTAACATTCTTCTTCAAATTCCCCGTAAAACCATCGGGAAATCTAACAGATCTCAAGAACTCAGTAAACCGCTTCCGTTTTGAAGGTGTCAGAGTGTATGACGATGGCGGTTTCATCCATCTATCTCCTTCTTGGTACAAATGAAGCTCGTGCCTTATGTTCCAGTCCGCCAAAGTCAACCGCGCCTTATCTGTGTCTTTCGTCTTCCCCTCGATGTTCAGCAAGGTACCCAGAAGATTGTCGCATACATTCTTTTCTATATGCATTACATCGAGGTTATGCTTCAGCATAAGACTCGACCAATACGGCAACTCGAAGAAAATACTTTTCTTGGTCCACTTCAGCTCACTCGCATCGTGCTTTCGTTTCTTCCCGCCGAAGTCAGGGTGCTTCCCCGGGGTTGCATCTCCCACTAATCGCAATTGTCGAAGTATGTCGCTCGCTGATTTTCTCGCTGGTGGTGGTCGTTTCTCATTTCGTACCTTGTACAGTTTACTCTTCCTCATCGGGTGTAACAACGGCAAGAATCGACGATGATCGCAGTAAACAATCTTGTTTCGAGCCTTAAAAGATGGTGTGTCATTGTTACACGTCGGACAAGCAACGTACCCTTGACCACTCCATCCCGACAAACTGCTTCTCGCTGGAAAATCATTCACCGTCCATAGAAGTACGGAAAACAACCTGAATAGCTCACCGGTCGAACCATCTCTCAACACAACACCGGTTTCCCACAATTCCTTCAGCTCATCAATCAGCGGTCGTAAGAAAACATCCATGTCTTTTCCCGGCGCACTACGACCTGGTATAAGCAATGTTAACATCAAGTACGATGTTTTCATGCACAACCACGGCGGTAAATTGTACGCAGTCAAGACTACCGGCCACATACTGTACGATAAACTCATGTCACCAAATGGGTTGAAACCATCGGCGGCAAGTCCAAGCCGGACGTTCCTCGGTTCTGCCGCAAACATGGGATATTTTCGGTCGATCTCCTTCCACGTTGCTCCGTCTGCAGGATGTCGCAGTACACCATCTTCCTTAATGCATTCATTCTCGTGCCACTGCATCTCTAGAGCTGTGTGCCGACTCGCGTACAGTCGCTTAAGTCGATCTTTCAGTGGAAAGTAGCGCAACACTTTATGCGCTACTTTTTTTCCACCGTCTTTCTTCAGCCACCGGCTCTCATTACGAACTGGACACTCGTCTAGATTGGTGTTGTCCTTCCAAAACAACGCGCAATCGTGTTTGCAGACGTGAATCGACTCGTAACCCATACCAAATCGACGCAATTTCGCCTTTGCTTCATAGTGTGACTCTGGAATCGTGTTGCCGATCAGATGAGACTTTTTCAGTACTTTCAGTAGCTGATCAAACGACTTATTCGTCCACTTGTTCATCACTTTCAAATGCATCAACGTGACAACAAAGGAGAGTGACGAATACTCTGTACAACCCGGCCATAATTCTGTGTTCAGGTCGCTGAAAAGGTCATCGAACTGTCCACTCTGGTATTCTGCATTCGGGTCAATACTGTCATCGTCACCGTCTACGTCGTTGTGATCTAAGATATCGTGTACAGCATCAAACATCCCGCCTCCTCCTCTGTAATCCGTCTGATACTGCATTACGTCATCTTCTTCCTCCCCGTGAAAGTTCCACCTCGTGTAATTCCTCTTAAATCCTCTGATAAAGAGATGATTCTCTATATCAGGAATTTTTTGCATCAACACGTTGTTACACCTCTTGCATGGACACTTAACTCGTCCTTCGACATTTACGTGTTGTCGGGCCATTACCATGAACTCTGTCATGCCAGCCGCAAACTCAACGCTTAAACGTTGGTCCTCGATTATCCAATTCCTATTTGGATAACTCATTTTACCTATAGATTGAACATTTCAAAATTTAGTAGTTTTCGGATTTTATTTTATAATTTCACGATCCTCCCGAAATTTCGGCAGAACCTCCCCTATAAACTTAACAACCTGGCATCAAGCCTTTAACTTTAAAACCTGCATAGAAACATCCTAAAACTAACAATAAATCCAACCTCAGTGGTTCGATTATTAAAATTCATAATCCATATCAACTAATTAATTTCACATTTTTAATCATTTCTAACAAGAATTAAATACAATTCCATTTAATTTACATAAACTAACTAATTGTTTTTACATGTTTTTACATAATTTTACCTAATATAAATATTTATACCTAATATTAAAATTTATAACTAATTTAAATATTTGTGTAAACAAAACTAATTTAAATATTTATAAAATTTATAACAAATATATAATTCATTTATAACTAATTAATTCATTTATAAGTTATAAAATTTATAACAAATATATAATTCTAAAAATATAAATTATGTAAATATAACTAATTAAAATAAATTTATAACTAATATATAACTAAAGTTATATATATATATATATATATATATATATATATATAACTAATATATATATACCTAATATATTAATTCTATAACTAACTATTATATATATATAAAGTTTAAAAAAAAAACTTACCGATCCAGAGGGAGAGGTAGTGCGCGGGAACAAGAGGAGGGGAAGCGGCCAAGGACGGCGTCGGCGGGGAAGCGGCTACGGCATCGGCGGCGGAGCGGCGGAGTAGTGGCGGAGCGCGGCAGAGGAGCTGCAATGGGAGAGAGAGAGGTAAGGAGAGAGCTGTGAGGAGAGAGAGAACTGAGGAGAGACAGACTTACCGGGGAGGACGACGTCGGCGTCGGCGGCACACGGCGAAGGAGGGCACACGGCGGACGAACGGCGGGAGAGGCGAAAATGAGAGAAAAACTCGATTTAGGTCAGGAAAACGAAATGGGGAAACTAATTCGCGATCTGGTATTTAAAGACATTTTTCGCTAATTGATTACATTTTGTCGCTAAATGCATTTAATTGTATAGCCACGAATAATAGAGATTTAGCGACGATTTCTTCGTCGCTAATTGTATAGCGACGACAACAAAATATTTAGCGACGAGAAAATCGTCGCTAAATGTTTTCGTCTTAATTAAATTGGAGGGATTTTTCCCTCTTTAAAATTCGAAATTAATTCTACATTATTAGCGACGATATTCTCGTCGCTAAATGAATTCAGAAATCATTAGCGACGAATTTATCGTCGCTAAATATTTTTCCGCGAACTTAGCGACGACAAAAAAGAATTAGCGACGATAAATTCATCGCTAATTATCTTTGCCGCCAAACTTAAATATTTTTGGCACCAAAAAATTAGCGACGATATTATCGTCGCTCTATGACGTTCTAGACGGTTTGGGCCCGGGCAGGCCCGTTCCCGGGGGTCCTCATGTGCGGCGGGATTTTGCGAGGCGGATGCGAAAGTATAGTATGTACTTCACCCTGGTTAGGGCTGGGAGTCAGTTCGATTCTCGAGAAGTCCAACCGAATTCCAGGTGAGAAATTCCTTCTCGGTCTGCTAGATCCCAAAGTGTTCAGATTAGATCCCGCCGATGTGAGACCTACTGCGTCGCAGCGGGATTCCAATGTCTTGTGCCTAGATGAAAGTGTTGACACTTCTCGCATCACGGTCTGGTATGACCGATCCTGAGTTGCGGCTCTCTCGATGAGGGCCTCCAGCATTGATTTCAACTCGGGGATGAATTCCAAGCAAGATTCAGGGGTTGTCGGAGACGATGATGCCATGGGGTTGAAGTGGTAGGAAAGAAGGTTTTGTAGGAATTTAGACTTGGAGTGTAAGGAAAATTGATGGGATTCCCACAGACGATGCCAAACTGTTGATGCGATTAATCACACCAAAACAGTCACGTCAAATTTGTGGTTAAATGGGTAGATTTAGGTTTATAGATGTGCCTCAATTCCCTATAACAAGACTAGATTCGAGGAACTAGAAATTATATGTGTAATTAAATAAAGTCGAAAAACATAATGCAAGAATAGCTCGGGGCCGTTTGTATTAATATCGCTTGTAAGCAGTACAAAGTTAGGATTTCGATGATATAGATAATAATTGGAAAGTCACGTGCCCAAAATGGGTCTAATGGTCATATATATATATATATATATATATATATATATATATATATATATATATATATATAACAACAAGAATACCATTAGATTGAGGAACATCTGAAGGAACAGCCGAACTCATCCATAGAGCCTCAATCCGGAGGTATATGAGCTCCGAAGACTCCATGGTATCGAAGTTCTTGGTATCGAACGAAGAATCCAAGTGAGATGCTCGTATCAAAGCGAGGTATCGAAGCTAAAGGAATAACAAGCTACACCAAGTAAGAAGTGTAGAACAATTAGCTCATAAGGACCACCATTGTATAACCATTTATATATATATATATATATATATATATATATATATATATATATATATATATATAGTATGAGAAGACGAGATTGTGAGCTCCCGGTTGTTCGGGACACGTCATGTGTCAGTTGGAACTCACTACTGCATATCGGGACACCTCTCGTGAGAGACCTACTCATGCGAGAGGTAGTTGTGGATTGATATGGTTAATGAGCTTTAGATGTTCGGGTCTTCGGGAGGCGGTTATCTCGAGCTGGGAATCGATCTTGTTGACGGGCTGGTGCGCTAACTTGACCTGTTAAAGACAAAATGAGTCGAGTATTTTTTTTATTTTTTTATTTAAAAAAATGTAAATTATTTAAGTTATTAATTTAATTGATAATGACTCATTAATACGAGTGAAACAGGATGACAATTATCTCACCGCCTAAAGAGTAATATGAATTATAATGGTCCCGTTTGGTTCAGTGTTTCAGGACCTGTTTTTGTTTTTTTGAAAAAACCAAACTGAAAAAAAAGCGTTTGGTGAAACAGCGTTTTCTAAAAACTTCATAATCGTTTTTTCATATTTGTATGTAACTGCCAAAAGCTACAATTCTTAGCTTTTGATAAAAGCGATTAAACATTCTGAACACAATTACTGGAATGTCCTCATAAATTAATCCCGAAATTATTTCCTAATAACCCTCTAACAAACAAACCTAAGAGACTAACCTACAAAACTATGAACAGATTTACTAACAGATTGCACTTGGCTGCGTTTATTGTATCAGAAGAAATAGTAAACAAATATCTGCTTAAATTTCTCAACAAATCTTATAAAAAATATTTGTATAAATAAATTAACAGATTATCAGAAAATACACAAAAATACAGAGTTTCAAATACAAAAATGAAAACCCGTAACCACTTACGTATTTCATCACTCTGAACAGTTGGGGAAGAAACTGAAAAGAATTCATTCAAGGTTAGTCTATTTTGTTTGTTTGTTTTTCCAAATAATCTGAGTATAATGTGAATAAACTGGAAACTTCTCGGTATGAAGACATAAAACATACCTATTTGTCACCCCGGCCGTTCATCTTCATACCGAGAAGTTTATGTCTTCTCGGTACTCTGCCACCACGGACGAACGGCGAGCTGGAGAAAGTGGACCCACGTCTTCAATACTCTGCCCGCTCGAAGTCGCTGACAACCTCGGCACCTCGTCCACCCTTTTTGTATCGCAAACCCGCTCTTCCGATACTCTGACTCCGAGCTCGTCGCCTATGGCTTGAGAAACAAAAAAAAAAAACAGATCAAAACCCTAAAAACAATCCCGATTGATCAGCCTGAATAAGAAATCGATGGCTAGAGAAACAAATCAAAACCCTAAAAACAATCTCGGATTTGAAATCTCATCACCTAACTCTTCTGTGAATCCCAGATTTGAAATCAAACCATAAAATATCAAACCCGCAAACCCCTAAAATCAATAACCTAGAAAACCCCTAAACCAACGATTTGTAGAACAACCTCGATCGCTCTACAATCGCTAAACTCGGCGTTCTACAACCGGTCGATCGCTCTCTCTCTCTCTCTCTCTCTCTCTCTCTCTCTCTCTCTCTCTCTCTCTCTCTCTCTCTCTCTCTCTCTATTGTCACTTGTAATTTACATTCATCAGCTTCTACAGTTGTTGAATAGGTCGTTTACACTTTACAGAGAAAAAGAAAGAGTTCGAGAGCTTTGAGTCATTTTCGAGGTAAGGGAAAAGAATAGGGAACTCACTGACTGACCTTGGGAACAAGAAGTACAACAAATAGTCAGTCAGTGAACTAATAAAAGTATAAAAAATAATGTAAAAATAGTAAATACAAATAGGTGATTAAATATATACGTTTACACTTTAATTTATCAATTAAGCTATATGCATTTTAATTTAGATCCAATACATTTAAACAACTATACCAAAATACCTTAAAAAAAATAATAAGCTAGAGTTTTTTTATCAATAACAATAAATTTTTTTATTTATAAATATTATTGAAATGAAACTCTCGTTGAATGTTAAGTATTTTTCTTTTTATACATATTAAAGTACAAATAATTATTTTTTAAAATATTTTTTTGTTGTTGTAGTAAAAAGTCAAAAATAATTCTTTTTTTAAATATTCTTTTGTTGTTGTAGTAAAAAGTTATTTGACTGAAATCTATAATTGTAGATGTCTGAAAATCAAGAAACACGATCTCGACCAAAAGCAATACGGGATAATGATGTGGTTGATATCTTATGCGACGTATGTATTACGGAGATTGAAGCTGGAAATCGACCGGGAACAAGCTTCACCAAAGTAGGATGGGAGAATATGGTGAAAAATATTTTCGAGAAAACAGAAAGGGGATACGATAAAGCTCAATTGAAAAATAAGCTGGAGTTACTGAAAGGTGAATGGAAACTCTGGAACCAATTGATCGGAAAAGAAACTGGCCTTGGATGGAATGGTAACAATAATACCGTTGACGCAAGTGAAGAGTGGTGGCGTAGTAAAATAAAGGTTTGTATCGAAAATCTTGTATTACACAATATACGTAGTACACAAAGACGTGTCTGGTACTAGTATCGTTGAAGTAATGGAAGTTGTTTTGTCACTGCTTGGTATTCATGTAGGACATCCAACGTGGCTTTTTGCGACTGGACTATTTCAGAGTCGCGAGAAGAGAAAAATGTTTGCAACAATACCAGATCCGCATACTAAATTATATTGGCTCAATTACGAGTATAATCTAGTTCATGGCTCTACTCTAGGAGGAGCTCCAAACAACTCGAGCTTTTGAATATTAATCAATCGTATTTAATAAGCATTCTTATATGAGAACTACATTCATTGTTTTGCAGTTGTTTTTTATTTTGTTTTACTATAATAATCAAACAATACGAGAACGCTAGTCTCGTTTATATTCCCTGGTTACTTACTATTTTTTTACACAGCAGGTTATATATTTGTTTTCAGGAACAAATGGATATCATTTCAGATGATGAGTGTTAATGCCTGAAAATGGATCAACACGAAAACCGGTCCGCGGTTCGGTCTAGGGCCGGACCCTACGACCGCGCGGTGGTCGAACGGGGAAGTTGTCCCAACACTTGTGCCTCCGTCGTGCCGGAAAAGGATTTCCGACGACTCGTCACCTGAGAAAAGAGAAGAGAGTGAGCTAAAGGGCCGCGAAGGGGTTTCCTCCGGTGGGCACTCCGACGCTCAACATTAGTCTAGGTGTCGTGCTTTGAGTTCTAGAGAGATAAAGTCTCAGATGAGAGAGAGGCAGAGGTTTTATTATGTGTGAGCCAACTTACCTCCAAATGAGGAATCTGAAGGTATTTATAGGATTTTGAATGTGAAAAGTTATGGAAACTTGGCGGAGGGATTCTCCGGTTTTGTGAGCTTTACCAGAGGTGCCTTCCGGTTTTGTGAGCTTTACCAGAGGTGTCTTCCGGTTTGGTGAGCTTTACCAGAGGTGTCCTCCGGTTTTGTGAGGTTTACCAGAGGTGTCTTCCGGTTTTGTGAGCTTTACCAGAGGGATTGGTCCTTGGCAGGGCTGTGTTTTTTCCTTCTTGGCCCTTGGCAGGGCTGGGACTTTTCTTTCCTGGTCCTTGGCAGGGCTGGGATTGCCTTCACAATTTTTGGGTTGGACTTCTTCCTGGAGGTCGAACTTGGCCTGGAGGTCGAGCTCGCCTGGGGTCGAGATCGCCTGGAGGTCGAGCTCGCCTGGAGGTCGAGCTAGCCTGGAAGTTGATCCTGGCCTGGAGGTCGAGCTCGCCTGGGCGTCGAGCCTGGCTTGGAGGTCGAGATCGCCTGGAGGTTGAGCCCGGCTTCGAGGTCGAGCCTGGCTGGAGGTCGAGCCTACCTGGAGGTCGAGCTCGCCTGGGGGTCGAGCTCGCCTGGAGGTCGAGCCTGGCTTGGAGGTCGAGCCTGCCTAGAGGTCGAGCTCGCCTGGGGGGTCGAGCTCGCCTGGGTCGAGCCTGGCTTGGAGGTCGAGCCTGCCTGGAGGTCGAGCCTGCCTGGAGGTCGAGCCTGCCTGGAGGTCGAGTTCGCTTGGGGGTCGAGCTCGCCTGGAGGTCGAGCCTGGCTTGGAGGTCGAGCTCGCCTGAGGGTCGAGCCTGGCTTGGAGGTCGAGCCTGCCTGGAGGTCGAGCTCGCCTGGAGGTCGAGCTTGGCTTGGAGGTCGAGCCTGCCTGGAGGTCGAGCTCGCCTGGAGGTCGAGCTCGCCTGGGGGTCGAGCTCACCTGGGGGTCGAGCTCGCCTGGACGCCAGGACGAGAGGTCCCCTCAGGGGTGAGTTCGACTTGTTTTAATCCCGGGCTCTACTCTTTGGGCCGGGGTTGCCATGCATCCTCGCTTGAGTTGGGCCTTGACGTTTTTTAATATGGGAAAAATCTCACATAACAATGAGTTCGAAATTATTGCCAAAAAGGAAAATAACGAACGCATTGTCCTTATACGGAAAACTGCTCATTTGATGCAAATTTATTATGATACATACATACATACATAAAGTTCCTTGTATGGATTAAAAAAAACGGGGCATATTTTCCTTCAAGAGATGTTGATGGGAAACAGAATTCGGTGCCAAAGAATGTTCAGAATGGAAAAAGATGTTTTCATAAGTTTGTGCAATAACTTGGAAACAAGTTACGGATTCAAAGGTTCAAGACATATGACTGCATTGTAGATTTTAGGAATGACTCTAATTATTCTGGTACATGGTCTAGGAAACCGATTAGTGCAAGAGATGTTTCAACATTCTGGTGAGACGATAAGTCGATATTTTTCGGAGACGTTGGATATATTATGTCTTATGAGAGTCGATGTCATAAAACCTGTTGATCCAGAATTTAAGAGTACTCCCAAAGAAATAGCAAACGATCCAAGATATATGCCACATTTTAAGGTATTATAATAATATTTTTGTGATCTATTTTCATCGATACTTTGGATCAATTAATTGAGATATTTGTTTTTTTAAAAGGATTGCATTGGTGCTATAGATGGTGTTCACGTTCCAGCTTCTTTACCTCAAGCAGATCAAGTGTCGTTTATCGGTAGAAAGAAGATTCCTACTCAAAATGTTTTGGCTGTATGTGATTTCAATATGAAATTCACTTTTGCGTATGCTGGTTGGGAAGGTAGCGCACATGATTCAATGGTATTCTCTGCCGCTCTTCGTGATACTAAAATTAACTTTCCAAAACCTTCAGAAGGTATGACTATTTTTTTTTATAGTTTTGTCTTGTATACAGTTTAAACTAAATCATTATATTCAACTTGATATGTCACAGGAAAGTATTATCTGGTTGACGCTGGTTATCCTAATTTGCCAGGATATCTTGGTCCGTATAAAGGTCAAATATACAATCTGGAGCATTTTCGTGCGAGAAGAACTCAACCTACTACAAGTAAAGAAATCTTCAATCTCGCGCATTCTTCTCTGAGAAGCGTCATCGAGCGAAGCTTTGGAGTGTGGAAAAAAAAATGGAGAATCCTGAATGTCATGCCGAGTTTTCCATTCAAAAATCAAGTAAAAATAGTTATCGCAACTATGGCACTGCACAACTATATTCGAATGCATGCAAGACAAGAGATGGATTTTGAAATATTCGACGAGACAGAGAGCGATGGCGAATGGGATGAAAACGACACAACTGAAGATCAAGATGAAGATTGTCAGACTTCTTCGAGCAGTATGGACAAGTTAAGAGATGAGATTGCTGCAAGTTTAGTAGAAATGATAAATTTGTAGTTTACATTTTTGTCAATAATTAAAAAAACTTTATATTAAAAATAAAATAAATTTTTGTCGTCCATATTTTTCTAGTTTGTAATTATAATCATATATATGCATATAAATAATTATTATTTAATTTTTAAGACCATGTCTATTTTAGTCTTTTGACCATAATATATTTATTTTACCAAACGCTAAATCAGTTTTTGTTATCAGCAACAACTGTTTTATAAACAGTTGACCAAACACCTGTCAGTTTAAAAAAAAAACAGTTTTTTTTAAACTGAAACTGAAAGCACTTTTTAAAAAAAACAAAGTTATGCCAAACGGTGTCCACTAACCTAAAAAAGGACCCCCGATATTTTTTTTTTATAATTAAAATGTTCTTTATTTTTTTTTTTTTTTGGATTCCTTATATTCATGGACCGATTAATAGCATGGAAAGAAGTTAAATGAATGGAATTTCCAGAAAGACCCTGATAAAGGCTCTGCCAAAAATGCGAAAGGGTAACCATTTCTGTAAGAAGAGGGAATCTCTTGTTTGCCTTGAAAGTGCAAGCCTAACTTAAAGAATTGAACCCTTTTTTTTACACAATATTTTCGGGTCCTACGTCAAATTTGCTCTCTCTCTCTCTCTCTCATTGATATCTTAGCAGTTTTTGCTTATCTCAGTTTGATAACAAGGAAAGAAAATATTCTCTCTCTCTCTCAACAAAACAGAAGAGCCAAAATAACACAAAAACAAGCCATGTCTTCACCGAGCAAACGCAGAGAGATGGACTTGATGAAACTGTGAATCTTTTGAATCATGAACTGTCTAATTTCGTGTCAGTTTTATTTTGTTTATGACTTTTCAACCGTTAATTTTTTTTTTTTTTTTTGGTAATTAGGATGATGAGTGATTACAAGGTAGAGATGATCAACGATGGCATGCAAGAATTCTATGTGGATTTTCATGGACCCAGTGAAAGTATATAATATATATTTCTAATCTTCAATACCCCTATCTTCTTTCTTTGTTTTTGCTCTTTGCTCTTTTTTCCCCTAATCATTTCTAAGCCTGTATCCAGAATCCAGATTGCTCTTCTGGTTTTTTATTTATTTAATAATTAATCTATCGACGTTATTGATTGATTATAAGTCAAAGTGTGTAGTCCCTTTAAAATTTGGAGGCAGTTATTGAGTTATTTCACTTTCGGTTGATCTAAATCACCCTTTTTTTTTCTCTCCTAATTTCTGGTTTTTGGTTTTCACATTGCTACTCAGTCTACATCTGAATGACTTCATTCCTCCAAAAAGAAATATTCTTCTCAAACTCACTTCTTCTTTTTTCGCTGGGTTGACCTTAATTGGATTTGTTAAGCATGATTAGTACTTCCTTAATCATTGCAGGTCCTTACAGTGGAGGTGTGTGGAGGATAAGAGTGGAATTACCAGACGCTTATCCATATAAATCTCCTTCAATAGGATTTATCAATAAGATCTACCACCCGAATGTTGATGAAATGTGGGTACTCAAATCCTGAAACACCCACTTGGTTTTTCTCATATATATAGTATTATATATATGTGCTTCATTTTGGATTGGATTCTTAAACTTTTCAGGTCAGGTTCTGTTTGTTTGGATGTCATTAATCAGACTTGGAGCCCAATGTTTGGTAAAAAAAAAAAAAATCTTTTGTATAAAAAAAAAAGTAGGACTTCTATTGATTAATTGGTCTCATTTTGTGTCTATGATATGTTTATGTTTTTTGAAGATTTGGTGAATGTGTTTGAAGTGTTCTTGCCACAACTTCTTCTTTATCCCAACCCATCAGACCCTCTTAACGGAGAAGCCGCGGCTCTAATGATGCGCGACCGAGCTGCTTATGATCTGAGAGTCAAAGGTATCCGATGAAAATCTTTTCGCTGATAGATTATATGAAACAAAATTCTGTATTAAAATTCTTTGAGGAAAAATAAAATCAAACTCATATAAGTTCGTTTAGGAGTTTCAAACCGGTGATATGTAAAAGGACATCTTCGTTTAGGAGTGAACACAACAGAGAACTATTCCCATTGTTGAAAAAACTACTGAAGATTGGATATTTTGTTTTATGTCCTTTTTTGCTGTACCGACTTGTTCTGCCCCACCACGCCCTTGACTTGGCGGTGGTTATTTTCAACCACAGAAATTGTGCCTTCCTTTCCAATTCAATGTAGCTTTCGATTTCCCAACGCGGTATGATATAGGACTTTAGGGAATGAAATAATTACTTAAAACTGTTTAGGGTCAAAATTAGTATCATCAATAGTTGTTTGTCTCTACATTGTGGCTGAGATGATGATTTAGTGTGGAAATGAATGACTATTGTCTCGAATACTCGGTTATCTTGTGTTTTCTTTTTCGTTTATCAACGAAATTCAAAGGCTCCTAATTACAAAATCAGCAACTTTAACTCATCTAAAGTCTGTTATCATTAGAAAGAAATATGAAGAATAATTGGACTTGCATGATATGGATGTTAAAGTGGTGACGATCGGTTTGGATTAGCGCCGTTATATTACTTTTGATCTAGGGATTAATTATGGGTGAATAATTTCGTTCGAGTACATGTCTAGTGACTCATTCTTTGCTTTCTGTTGGTGGATGATTTAGAGTACCGCGAGAAGTATGCCAAGCCAGAAGACATCGGAGCGAAGCCTGAAGAGGAATCGAGCGAAGACGAGGAGCTGAGTGGAGACGAATCCGACTCAAGCGAGGATCAAATCGTGGGCCAAGCAGACCCCTAAACACCGATACGGGTGGTTTCTTCAATGTGATCCTGGTCTCTTGATATGATGTTGTTGTACATGATAATGTTTTTACTTTGTTGGTTAAAAAAAAAAAAAAAAAAAAAAAAAAGATTTATCCAGAAACTCAAAAGATTAGACCTGTAAACTGGGTTTGGGAAAGAATTTCCCGCCTTGTGTTTATTTGGGGCTTTTCTTTATGTAAATAATATGTATTGCAGTAAAACTAAGCATGTTTTTTTCTCCGAATCCACAAAAAGCATAATAATACTTGTAATTTAACCTTGAATTTCAATCACGAACCTGACAAAATGCCAATTATCCAATATTTGACTATTTCGCAACATTAATAAATATATGCATGGAATAATGTTACCGCAATCTGATGTGGAGTGCATGAATCAGATTAATTTCAAGATGAGAAAATGAAAGGACAAAGGGAAAATAGTCTGTCTACCTATGGTCAACCAAAATACCTGTTCCCTTGATTTTTAAAATTATTAAATTCGCCTTTAGTATCACTATTGATATTGATTTTGTACCTTAAAATGGTTTGTTTACGCAAATACCATCATTTTTATAAGTCCTCGTTGCCTTTCTCATAATTAATTTTTTGAAAATCTAAAAATGCTCCTAGTTAAAATCAGATAGTAAATAAAATATAATTAAAAAAAGTTATATGAACTAGACAAGATAACTTGTTAAATTCATTTTGTTTATCAGACTCTTCGTTTTTCCGTCAATGCGTTTAGATCCCTTTTTTTTTCTCTTCACTGAGATTTTTAATCGCCGAAGTGTCTTTGGTTTAACAGGATCATCGAAGTCACTTTGGTTCAACAAGTTCTTCGAGTGGCATTCTGGTTCAACAATTTCAACGAACCTAAGCGGTTGAGTTACGGTTCCCGTTTGTTTTTTTTTTAAGATTTCCGCTACGCATTATCTAAATGCTTGGTTCGATATTTTTTTGGTTAGCAAGTCTTTAAACTTAAATGATTTTTCCTAACTAAAGTTGAATTTCATGCTTTTATTTTCCGTTAAGTATTTCTAAGTTCTAACTATTATGCTATGGTTTTGAATTCATATTTAAATATTTCACATGTTCTAGTAAATACTTTTATAAAGTTTTAAACTCAAAGTTATATTAAAGTTTGGTTTATTTGTTTAAAGCTATTTTGTTGGGGGTGCCTTCAGGAACACGGACATAGGTGTTTCAAAAGAAACAATGTTTATTAAAAAAAAATTATCATATTTTATTCTAAAAAAAAAATTAGATTAGACGGTCCACAAAATTAGGTCGCACATGCCTCGCCTAATTAAGGCTATTGTGGTGTAGCTTATTATTGCATCTCCACGGGGCCATTTCTCTATTGAATATGTTATAATGTCCCATAATATCATCAAGTTCGTGGAACCACAACTCAACCGCTTAGCTATCGACGTTGCTGGTCAACATTCCTCATTTAGTTGTAGATTGTTTACTTACAATACAGACAGATATTTTCATAGAAGTGAGCTTGCGCTTAGCAAGAAGAATATAAAACTCACAATTGCGACATAAACTTTGCAAAAAGGTGAGTAACGCAATTCACGAGCAGGTTATTAGCATTGTTGTCGCACGAAAACGAACAACGATTTAAAGCTTCGGGAGGTTAGAACAACGTCTTTAGCCTGCATCTCTTGGATGTCTTATGGCGTGTTGCGGAGGCGTCCTAGGGTGCGCTGTGTATGGCGAATTTAGCCAGCATTTATTGGATGTCTTACAGCGCGCCGCGGAGGCGTTTTAGGGTGCATCGTGTATGGCGACTTTAGCCAACATCTCTTTGATGTCTTACGGCGCGCAACGGAGGCGTCTTAGGGTGCACTGTGTATGGCGACTTTAGCCAGCATCTCATGGATGTCTTATGGCACGCTGCGTGAGCATCTTAAGGTGTGCCATGTATGGCGACTTAAGCCTGCATCTCATGGACGTCTTATGGCGTACGCGGCGGAACGGCGGAGGACGACCGGCGCGGGCGGGGAATCTCTGGAGGAGAGAGAGAAAAGTGAGGAGAGAGAAAAGTGAGGAGAGAGAGATGTGAGGAGAGAGAGAAGTGAGGAGAGAGAGACTAACCGAAATTATTAGTGACGATACTACCGTCGCTAAATGAAATGATAACAATTTAGCGACGAGATTATCGTCGCTAAATATTTTTCCGCGAACTTAGCGACGACAAAAAATAATTAGCGACGATTTCACCGTCGCTAAATGTCTTTGCCGCCAAACTTTGGAAATTTTAGCACCAAATTTCCATACTCTTTTAGCGACGACCTTATCGTCGCTAAAAGCATTATTAGCGACGATTAAGTCGTCGCTAATAGTGTCGTAGCTAAATGTCATATTTCTTGTAGTGTGTGCCGCATAGGCGTCTTAAGGTGCGCCGTGTATGGCGACTTTAGCCTGCATCTCTTAGATGTCTTATGACGTGCCACAGAAGTGTCTTTAGCTTGCATCTCTCGGATGTCTTATGGCGCGCCGCGGATGCGTCTTTTGCCTGCATCTCTTGGATGTCTTACGGCTCGCCGCGGAGGCGTATTTTGCCTGCATCTCTTGGATGTCTTATGGCGTGCCGCAGAGGCGTCTTTAGCCTGCATCTCTTGGATGTCTTGTGGCGCATCGCGGAGGCGTCTTAGGGTACGCTGAGTATGGCAACTTTAGCCAACATCTCTTGGATGTCTTACGTTGCGCCGCAGAGGCATCTTAGGGTGCGTCGTGAATGGCGACTTTAGCTAACATCTCTTTAATTTCTTACGGCACGCATCGGAGACGTCTTAGGGTGCGCTGTATATGGCGACTTTAGCCAGCATCTCATGGATGTCTTATGGCGCGCCACGTGGGCGTCTTAAGGTACGCCGTGTATGGCAACTTTAGCTTGCATCTCATGGACGTCTTATGGCGCGCTGCGTAAGCATCTTAAGGTGTGTCGTGTATGGCATTTTTAGCCTGCATCTCATGGACATATTATGGCGCGCCGTGGAGGCGTCTTTAGCCTACATCTATTGGAGGTCTTATGGCGCGCCGCGGAGGCGTATTTAGCTTGCATCTCTTCGATGTCTTACGGCGCGTCGTAGAGGTGTCTTAAGGTACGCCGTGAATGGCGACTTTAGCCTGCATTTCATGGACGTCTTATGGCGTGCCGCGTAGGCGTCTTAAGATGCACGATATCGATTTTAGCCTACATCCCATGGACGTCTTATGGCGCGTCGCGTAGGCGTCTTAAGGTGCGACATGTATAACGCCTTTAGCATGCATCTCATGGACGTCTTATGGCGTGCCATGGAGGCGTCTTTAGCCTGCATCTCTTGGATGTCTTATGGCGTTCTGCGGAGGCATCTTTAGCTTGCATCTCTTGGATGTCTTACGGCATGCTGCAAAGGCCTCGTAAGGTGCGCCGTGTGTGGTGACTTAAGCCTGCATCTCATGGACGACTTATGGTGCGCCGCATAGGCGTCTTAAGGTGCATCGTGTATGGCGACTTTAGCCAGCATCTCTTTGATGTCTTACGGAACGCTGCGGAGGCATCTTATGGTACGACGTGTAAGGCGACAAGCCAGCATCTCTTGGATGTCTTACGGCGCGCCGTGGAGGCGTCTTAGGGTACGCCGTGTATGACGACTTTAGCTAACATCTCTTGGATTCTTATGGCGCGCCGCGGATGCGTCTTTTGCCTGCATCTCTTAGATATCTTATGACGCGCCGCAGAGGTATTTTTAGCCTGCATCTCTTGGATGTCTTATGACGCGCCGCGGAGGCGTCTTAGGGTGCGTTGTGTATGGCGTCTTTAGCCAATATCTCTTGGATGTCTTACGATACACCGCGAAAACGTTTTAGGGTGCGTCGTGTATGACGACTTTAGCCAACATCTCTTTGATGTCTTACGGTGCGCAGCGGAGGCATCTTAGGGTGCGCTGTGTATGGCGACTTTAGCCAGCATCTCATGGATTTCTTATGGCATGCCGCGTGGCCGTCTTAAGGTGCGCCGTGTATGGCGAATTAAGCCTGCATCTCATGGACGTCTTATGACGCGCTGCGTAGACGTCTTAAGGTGCGCCGTGTATGGCGACTTTAGCTAGCAACTCAAGGATGTCTTATGGCGCGCCGCGTAGGCGTCTTAAGGTGCGCCCTGTATGGTGCATTTAGCCTGCATCTCATGAACATCTTATGGCGCGCTGTGGAGGCATCTATATCCTACACCCCTTGTATTTCTTACGATGCATCGCGGAGGCGTCTTAAGGTGCGCCGTGTGTTGTGACTTAAGCCTGCATCTCATGGACGAGTTATGGAACGCCGCATACACGACTTTAGTCAGCATCTCTTGGATGTCTTACGGCGTGCCGCGGAGGCGTCTTAGGGTGCGCCGTGTATGGCGACTTTAGTCAGCATCTCTTGGATATCTAACGGCACGCCGCGGAGGCGTCTTAGGGTGCGCCGTCGAATAGCGACTTTAGCCAGTATCTCTTGGATGTCTTACGGCGCGCCGCGTAGGCATCTTAAGGTGCACCGTGTTATTGGTGATTAATGCACCTTAAACAATCAATTAAATGCGCAAAAGAATAATTACGCTAACAAGAGCTAATTATTAACATGGTTATTAAATAAGATCTAGATTACTTAATTAATTAATCATAAGAAACTTCATCAATCAACCATATCATATAAAAGATGAGTTTAAGAAAACTTACAGTTTTAGGCTCACGAACTGAAAGCTTTCACAATCAGTCTTCGTCTTGAACGTACAAGCCTCCACACGATCAGACTTGGAACTCATCCTTCAAGGACTCGATGTGATAACACCAAAGTCTTCCGAAAAGTAATATCCAAGGAAGATAAGACAAAAGAGTGAGCTTCGTTATATCTCACTAGATCTGGAAACGGGGTGTTTCCGATCTTTCTCTCTTATTTTTAAGAATGGAATTGAAGCAATTCCGAGGGGAGGAAGATGAGGAAGAATTGACCAACTCAAGGAGAGAGAGAGGCCACGAAATTCCTTAGCTAATTCGGTTAAATTTTACTTTATATTAGTCCTCTAGTTATAGCAGTTTAAAAGGTATCTTTATAGAATATTACAGAATATTCTAAAAGATATTATTTCATTTTATTGTGTTTACACTTGTGGAATAAATCTCAGCCCTTGGATCTCAACAAGTGAATCCTATTTTTTCTCTCATCCGTCAGATCAGTATCTAGGATTTTATTTTATAAAGCAGTATAAAATATTTGATGTTGAGAAAATCAAGGAAATTATATTCTCCTAGATATTCTCCTAAATATCCTCCTAATATTTAGCCTAAATATTAGGAGAGAATATAGGAAAATATATCTCCTATTTATTCTCCTATATTTTAGAAACAGAAAAACAGAAAAAATACTGGTTACCATACCAGTGCAAAAAACGTCCAACACTGTAGGTGGGTAGGCGATTCTTTGTTTTTTCAAGGCCCAATAGATTTAAGCCCATAAACACTTATTTACTTGTCCAACGATAAATAATATTTATTTACTTGATCTAGCAATAAATAAACAGCTTTACTACATATATTTATTTAATTTCCAAAATTAATGTTGTCAATCACTATTACAGCAAGTGAGATTATAATAATAATACATACTATTACATTAACGTTCTTATCCGCCTTTATCGATGCCCAGTCGGGGACGATGGACCTATTAGTAGAAGCTTAACATATCCGATCAAAAAGACGAAAAAAAGTATTTTCTCTTTTTCGACTGATTCGTCTAATCTTAGTCAATAGTCCACCATGTAAGCTAAGACTGAACTCTCCTTTAATACTAGAATTATATTTACTCCTCGTAACTAGTGTCCACTGATTTAGTCAGTACGTGATCATGACCCTCTAGGTTCTGCCCGTATCGAGATAAGTCAATTTGTTCCGTTATACCTTTCTCGTTACATATAAGCCCTCGGCATCGTTGTTTCCCCAGCAAAAGATTCAACCGAACGTAAGCCAACTTCGGAAGTGTGCACAATCAATCGGTTGGAATCAACCCTTAGGTGAGAGAATATTAACCTTCTTTCAGGAAGGCTGGATTCTGTATCTGTAAACCACTTCTTCTACAATCATGTCCCGAGTTCTCAAAACATCAATTTATGCAACCTTCATTGGCCTTTAACGTGATGAATCAAAGAACCCGGCAACACGACCTAGAAGTCCATGATCACTTCAGGATTAAGATCAAGTGTCACTGTGACCATCATTTGTGACCCTGGCTAGTGTGTCGTAACGAACCTTAAACGACACATCTACAGGCAAGGTTTGTCCGGGTCGTACACTCACCACAAGTGCAGAATGCTCCCACTAAGTGATCAACCTTCACTTGTGTTCCACATATATGACTTTAGATAAGGCTTTCCAGGCACATATTAGTCATCGACCAAGTTTCAGTTCACTGCCCGATCTCGGATGCCCAACATGCGATTCAGTTTGATACGGAGACTATGGATGATAGTTGTTATTGATTCTTAATGTTATCAGACCTCAACCCACTAATCATATGATGCTAATAACGTAACTTCTTATCTTATTTAGTAAGCATCATTTTCTAGTGGGCAATATTCCTAACACGTGTATGGCGACTTTAGCATGTATTTCATGGACGTCTTATGCGCGCTGCAGAGGCATCTTAGGGTGCGCCGTGTATAGCGATATTAGCCAGCATCTCTTGGATGTTTTACGGCACGCCGCGGAGATGTCTTAGGGTGGGTGTGCCGTGCTTTGCGACTTTAGCCATCATCTCTTGGATGTTTTACGATGTGCCGCGTAGGCTGAATCTCCACCTTGCGTACCACCCAGTATGATGGTCACAACATGGAGTTGTGTATTGGCGTCAGCAGTAGCTGTGATTCTATTGGCAATGGCGACTGCTCCTCCTCTTTTGTTAGACTGTGGTCTGCTTGAGGTGGGGCTCGCAGTGCTAATCATGCGTAACATGAACTCTTTCAGATAATCCCGTTGGATTAGAGCCTCGATTTGCATTTTGAGATTGTGGCACTCGGAGGTCAGGTGACCATATACCAGATGGAGCTCGCAATATCTAGACCGGTCGCGAGTTGCGGGGTCTTTTTTCATTAGAGCCGGGCGTGAACTTGTCACGCGCCAAAGCTAGGATTCGATCCGGCGTCATGTTCAACAGCGTAAACGACGAGTAGCCCTTAAAGTCTTCCGCAAGTCGCGGCTTCTGGGGCATCGAAGGTTGGCTATTGGAAGCCTGACCTCTCTGCGGCGAGAGCTTTAAGTGCCGCTCTTGCGGTCGTCGAGATAATCTTCGACTCTCATGAAGGTCTTGGCTCGAGTCATTAACTCGGCCATGGTAGAAGGGACACAGCCGATGACGGACTTGAGGAAGTCACTTGTGCGCAAGGCTTCAATGATGGCACCAATTACGTCACCGTCGTCAAAGCTGTCGACCTTATTCGATTCTTCAGTGCATCGAGCGAGGTATCGCTTAAGAGACTCGCAACTCTTTTGCCTGATTGACCACAAATACATCTTGGTCTTCTTTTGGACCATAGACGTAGCGAAGCGTGCCAGGAACATATCCTAGAGGTCTTTGAACAATTGGATGCTTCCCAACCTTAAGTTCTTGAACCACTCGAAGCCGGGTCCGACGAGGGTAAGACTATAAGCTTGGCACATGGCACCGTGTACGACACCCTGCATCGTTATCCAGGTTTCATAATGTTGGATGTGGTAAACGGGATCCGCTTTCCCATCATAGGGAGTGAGGTTTGGGAGTTTGAAATTTCTCGTGCATACCTTGCCCAATATCTGAGCACTTCCCGTTTTCCCATCGTATATTATCGTACGTATAATTATAATGTACATTATAATTATAACGTACAATAATATACGAGCCGTACGATATAATACGATGAGATACGATACATTATAATTTTAATAAAATTCATACAAATTAAATTGCATTATAATGTATGATAATGTACGATGCTATACGATAAAATTCATATTTTTTGGGCATTTTAAGCGGAAAAAATCAAATTCACGTGAAAGTTTGTCATTCTAGGTCATCAAAGCTCGTCGGATTTCCTCGTATCTCGTCGAAAGTGAATTGAGTTTATTTGTTCAAAATTGTATTTGTGTCTGAAATTGGAACAAAAGTCCATTTTTAGATATTTTAAAATATGAGGTCTAATCTCGATATTTTGTTAATTTTTAGGTCCATAAAATGAAATTTTGCTTCACGGGACCCCACGTATTTGGATACCTATATAAAAAAAAAATAATAAATAAATAAAAAAAAATAAATAAATAAAAAAACTAACAGCATCATATCATCACACAAAATCCCAACCCCACTATATTTATTGTTTTCTATCTTATGTCTACATTTTTTTTTCCTGATTCTTGGGTTGTAAAATAAAGCTATTGAAGCTTGAATCCTCACAATCATGAAACTACCACACTAACAAGCAAGCACATATCTACCAGAAAACAATTACAAACGGAGTTAGTATTTTAAAATTCGTCCACTAAGTATAATATATTACAATGGAAGACAGCAATACACTCCAACTCAATGTTATAATTTTTAGGGTAGTGTAGCAAAATAACCAAAATGAAACTATAAAATTTATTTTTAGCTTATGTTTCATAACTTTTAGATAAATAACCAACAGGTTTATGTGGCAAAAGGTCTGATTTGCCCTTATTTATTAACAAATTCGTCATTTTCTCTCTCCTACTTTTATTTTACACTTTTTTTACATAAAAACTTCAAAAAACCATATATATCTCATATGAACTCGAAATTGAGTGATTCTAAATCCTACGGATTCGTGACACCGAGATCTTCAAAAATAGATCCATTGTGTTTGATGAAAAATCATGTTTAATACCATAGATGTAGAAAAATCAAGTTACTACCTTAAATACGGAAATAACTGAAATTTTTTGAAATTATCAAAAAAATAAATGGAAACGTAAATATGATGCATTAAACATAATTTTTCATCAAACACAATGGATCTATTTTTGAAGATCTCGACGCCACGAATTTGTAGGATCTGAAATCACTCAATTTCAAGTTCGTATGAGAAATATACGAATTTTTTAAGTGTTGATGCAAATAAAATTATTTGAAAAAAATAAGAGAGAAAAAATGACGAATTTGTTAATAAATAATCATACCTTAATTATTGCCACAAGCCATTAGGTTGTATACCTAAAAATTGTCAAACATAGGCTAGATCCGAAATCACATGTTTAAAGTGGCCTACTTAATAACAAATCTCTAATTTTTAAGTCAAGTATACAAATTTACATTGTCATAATTTATTATCTTATGAGTGACTTCTTTATTTAAAAAGGGAAAAAAAGACTTATTTATAAGAAATGCATAAATATGTTACCAATTATTTTAATATTTATAATGATAGTAATATTATAAATTAGTTCAATAAATAATAAATATAAAAATAATTCAAGCGAATCTGCGTCTGCATATGTTGCTTGTCTTACATAAGATCAATACATATTATCTATCATAAATATGTCAAATTAAACATTGCTTAACACTCTTACATCTTCAACACCAAGCGACATAAATTGAACAATAAACAAACCAACTACAATATACTTCATAACTCCTATCGTCGCTTACAGCCTTATTGATACGTTCATCTTGTTTCGTATCAGATTTGGCAGACTTCATCGAATCATGACAAGAATCTTGAATGTATTCTTCTATGCGACCCGACTTCATTTCTTCAGGTTCACACCACCTAAAAAGTCGCACTTATTTTGACTTTTTTCGACGCGTAAAAATCAAACTACCAATATTGCTTTCAATCTCACTTATCTTGACCTCTTCTTTCTTCCCACATTTGCATTCTTTGTTCTTGAAACAATCTTCCTCCGATGTTCTGCTAACTATGGACGACATCACTAATACAATTCGGATAAAATCAATAAAATTTATAAAAGCTCCAAACTTCGAACAAACCTAACTACCCCAAAACCCAAAAGCTCATAATTACCAGCTCAAAACAAACATAAGCCCCCAAATTTCATATTTGACCATATCAGACACGATTTTCTCATGCTTACTTTGTTCGAAGAAAATCATTATTAGCTCCCCACTCGACATAGTGTCATTCACTTAAAATCGCTCCCCAAGAGCCTTATGTCCTTCGTTCTTCTGTGTTAGTGTCCTTCATATAAAATATGGAGTTCATTTTTAATTACGAGAAAAGTTGATGACTTCCAAGATTTAGGATGAATTTTGATAGGTAAAACACATTTTCAGATACAAAGTAGATATTCTATAAATTTAAATGAAGTCAGAGAGAAGATATATTTTTTCAAAGATGAAATAGTTAGCAATCCCGTTGAGATGCATTAAAATTGATTTGAAGGTGTAAACAAAAGCACCATAGGAGTCTTGACTCTTTGACTCTGTGAGAACATGAACCGCCATAACTATACAAATGTATACTTCAAATGTACGACTCCTTGGTGGTGGTGATTGTTCCCTGGCTACAACACACTGCTACTATATTGACATTAAATCATCTAAAACTGAGCCTCCCACCTTAAAATTAGAGTCAAAGGGAAAACAAGTTCTTCAACTATATATATATATATATATATATATATATATATATATATATATATATATATATATATCATTATTGTATCTCCCCATATAACTAAGTCATTGATGGCTTGGCCTCCTCTTCCCAGAATCAGTCCTCAACCTCTTCACCGGGTTTGCCCAACCGACTCCACCACTTCCACCAGACTGGCTAGCCCACCCTTGAGAGGGGCCGCCAGATTGCTGACTCGGCCTCGACCCGGGACCCGTTGGGCTCTTCAGACCTCCTCGGGCCACACCTGAAGTAGGCGACACGGGACCCGCCACCACCCCAGGCCGGGCCTTCACAGAGGTCTTCTCGCGATCCTTCCTCTTCTTCTTGCACACGACAAGGTCCCCTGGGTGGGTCGGCCGAGGAGAGCTGTCCCGCTGGAACTGTTCCCGGCTATTGCCACCGTGCCTTGCTTCTTTGTGCACTCTCACGCTTCTCGGCGTGTCTTCGCCGCCGCGGTGTAGCTTCTGGTGAGGGCTCGGCTCGGCTTCTTCCTCGTTCGCCATCTTCTTGTTGGTCGTGTGCTGCCTCTTGCTCGGACCAGCCGCGGACGCCTGTCTGTGGGGCGGGCCGCCAGGTGGTACAGCCTGGCCCGGGCCCGCAAACGATATCGCCATCCTGGCTTCTCGGAATTCTGTGTCCGGAAACGAAAATTTCAAGATGTCGAAGAACAAGTCGTGGACCTTCCTGGCTTCGGATCTTACCTGCAGATTGTCAAGGGAAGTTGGATGTTGAGGATATTACAGTAATACGCAGATAGTGGGGGTTAAAAATTAGAGTACAATTTCTTCTTTCATACAACCATTGATACCAATATACCAGTTCGTATCACAGATTATGTCTCACACCATATAAGGTCCATTGACAGATTTAAAGACAAAATCTCAGCCTAGTACTGAGTGTCGACTTGGAAACAGAAGAGTGGTAGAAGAGTACCTCATGTGAGAATGCATAGTAATTCATTGCGTTTCTCAACACAGTCTGCACATCAGTAATCATCTCCGTGACCGAGTTATACTCCAACCGTTCCGCACGCAGTTCTATCTTTTTGAAGTCTAAAAGACCATTTCCAGGTCCACCAGCATAGCTGGAAGTGTCCATGCGTCTCCACAAATCGGTAACTAAAGGTACAATTTGACTTCCTTCCTTTCCGATTCGCTTCTGGAGCTTGGTCATGACGCTCTTGCACTGCTCCCAGGAATAAATACAACCCAAGTCAGCGAAACACAAACAGAACAGCAAATAAGATAAAGGACAAACTATAATATTATGTAAAGATACTCTCAGATGTATGACCTCGGATAACACGGAGGCAGTGGCTGACGGGGCACTGGAACTGGCACCACCTTTCCCATCCCAATTGTCTCTCGGATGATCGCGGGCTTCCTCTCCAGAAGCGTACATGCTATTCAATCTGCTAGACTTTGGCGAAGCATGCGATTTCGACGCACTAGCCAGCCTCCTTGAAGGTGTATTGCGTCGACCTTTTGACGAGGAGTCATTCTGCTCATGCTTCAATGCACTGGAATCTCCATAAACCTTCATTTCAGGATCACCTCTAACTTGGGTTTGATATTTTAAGGGGTCTTGAAACGGCAAGAGTGGCGAGTCTCCGTGCTGGGCCGATGATGTCTCGTTGCTTGACTTCTCCTCCGCCTTCTCCATGTTGTGGCGAGGACGGGCGCGGAGACTGCGCTTCCTCTTTATCTTGGGTTGCAAAACCTGTTCATCTTCGACCTCTTCACGATCATGAATCCAGCTTCCAGATTGTTGGTGGTCCATGTGAGAATCTCCGGATATAGCAATTTCCCCTTCTTCTAAATCATCTGTCTGTAAAAACATTATTAAAACAAACGCATTGAAATCATAACACTTTGAAGGAGCAATTGTTAACGTAGCGTCAAGTAATCATGAGAAATTAGTTCCGTACCATTCTTCTAGAAACAGAGCTCGGTCTACCCTCCAAGGCAGACAAGGAACCAAATTTCTGTGACGCTGGAGATACAATGCGAGCCACTCTTCTGCTGTCCGATGATGATCCAGAGGAACCCCCTTCTTCTAGAGCTCTGCTAATTCTGATACCTTCTGTAGCCCGAGGATACTCGTACTCGGCGGCAGGAAGAGCCTGACCATCTTCTTCCTCTACTTGATCTTTGTTACCAAGCGGTGCCCCAGCGGCGCCACTGAATTCCTCTTCTTCGAACTCTCCAATTTCACCCTCTTCTTCGTTAATAGAATACCCATTCCTCTCAGTCTCATCATAACTTCCGTCCGAATACTCTCCGATATCGTCGTCCAATTCCTTGTAATTATGATGCTTCTTGGGTCTGCCCCTTCTTTTCTCTGTTTTTGGCGAACTATCAGGACCCATTTCACTATTTTGGGGTCCACCGAACAGCATGGCTTTGGATGGTCTTTTTGATAAAGCCGCTATAGTGGTATTCACTTCTCTTGTTCCAGCTCGAAGCCATATCGGTACCTGCTCATAGGTTGATGTCTCCTCAATCCAATCCAGTTCTTCATCCATTTGATCAAACAATTCAACTTCTTCATCACTTCTCGCAATCATGCGATTAACCTGCTGAAGAGAAGGCACATCGTGGACAGTTTCTTGATATCTTTCCTCGTCATGTAACATTGTCTCAAGTGTCATTCGTCTCTCTTCATGTGTAGTCCTCTGGTCAAAACGCCCGGCATTGATGACTTCATCGGCCATGTCAATCTTGTATTGTTGAATGTTGTTCCTTATGAGACTTTCAATCGATCCCACGTATCGATCCTTACCAGCAAGGTCATCCTCTGAATCAACTGTGCCTCCACTCCTCAGTTCATCCTCTTTCTGATGGCTTGCAATTTTGTCAACAACTGCTTCCATATAAATCACCTTGACTTCTCTCTTCTGTCCAATACGGTGCGCCCTCGCAACTGCTTGCTCTTCATTTTTAGGGTTCGGATCGGGATCGTATATGACGACTGTATCGGCAGACTGGAGATTAAGCCCACGGCCAGCCGCACGGATACTGAGCAAGAAGATAAAGCAATCTGTACCGGGGCTATTAAAATCCACTATGGCTGATTCACGATCTTCTAAACTAGTCGTTCCGTCAATTCGTCTATAGACAAGTCGCCGCCACTGCAAATATTCCTCCAATATGTCGAGAAGTTTTGTCATGGTACTAAAAAGCAATACCCGGTGCCCCGTTCTTTGTAATTTGATAAGGATTCTATCCAAGATCCAAAGCTTCCCACAAGATCTTACAAGAAAATCCTTAGACACATCGTTGAAATAAGGATAATTAAGCAATGGGTGATTGCAAGTTTTGCGAAGCTCCATACACCTATTATTTAAGGTTTTATAAATCTTAGGCTGGTACGCTGGGTTTCTTTGAACCCTGCGTTTCTCGTCTTCCGGGTCAACTCGGATGGTACCAGTAGACTTGATCCAATCATAAATAGCACTCTGAAAAGCTGACATTCTACATTTGAGGACAATGGAAACCTGCAATATAGATGCCCTAGTGAGAAGGAACCATGATCCACGTGAAACATGCAGTTATATACAACCAAAAGCAACAATATACCTTGGCTGGTAGTGAACCCTCGACATCTTCAACACGACGCCTGAGCATAAATGGCTCCAAAATTTGATGGAGTCGGTGGATGATGATTACTTTCTTTTCAGTTTCTAGCCAGTCGTCCTCTGCAATTGGAGTGGGAGCTTCCTTTTGAAACGGTTTGGCGAACCAGTCATGAAAAGCTTTCTTATTGTCAAACACTTCAGGAAGAAGTAGATTCAAAAGGGACCACAGCTCCTTCAAGTCATTCTACACTTGAACAACAATAACCACTCAGAAAATCAACTCAAAAGAACAATTCGATTGTAGACTGTGTAGTATCAATTGACAAATATCATTAAGTTCGTAATGTTGACAAGCATTAAGACTAATTACTTAGGAAAGTATTCATTTTCAATCTTAAAGAATGATACTAACTTGTCGCACTTCTAAAATAACTAATTTTACACTCATATGAAGATTCTTATGCTTTATCAAAGATACAGGATTCTTTACCTACATTTTAAAATACGGCTATATATAGATCAACCAGATATTACAAAAACATTTAACCAATTATTATCTTATATACTTAGTTAGCTGTCCTCCATATGCATTCAAGTATTTTAACAATAGAAGAACGGAATTTCACAAGATTGATGTGCTTAAGACTATGCCATGCAACACACAAAGCAAATCAGTAATCCAAGTTAACTGTTTGTTTTTACATAATAAGCTTGTCATATGGACCTGTAATGGTGTCCCAGTGAGAAGCAGGCGCCTCTGGCAGCGGTATCTATCAAGGTCACGAGCTAGAACCGACTCTCTGTCTTTCATCCTTTGTGCTTCATCGATTATAATGTACTTCCAATCAATCTTTGAAAGCTTTGAGCGATCATACATGATAAACTCATAAGTGGTCACAAGGACATTAAATTTCAACGCACAGACCTCCTACTCACGTGAAAAATAAAGTAAGTTAGCTAATACATCATGAAGACAAAAAAAAAAGATGTATATTTCTTACTTGGGAAAATAATTTTGATCTTTGATCCTTTTGACCGACATAATAGATGCAAGATACAGATGGAAGCCAGGTATGTAATTCACTCTGCAATGAACTCAGTACAGCACGTTAGAAGGTTGAAGGGAAAAAAACCATTAAAAATTAGTTACAAAATCAACAGGAGAAAAACCTAACCTTCCAATTTACCAAAACCGCGTTTGGAACAATAATGAGGTGCGGCCCATTGTTCCCTTTGAATTCCATCAAGTAAGCGATCAAGGCCATAACCTGCAAAGTACTTAACTAAATTACACGGGTAACAACAGAAGACTTCCAAATATAATTGGAGCATCAATGGGAGTCTTGTACGGGGACATCTCAATTATTGTGTATGGATGAAAAGGGGGGAAGAAGAAAAAAAGGCGACAATCTTAACCAAACAGAAAGTAACCTGAACAGTCTTTCCCAGACCCATTTCATCTGCTAATATTCCATTTAATTTGTTGTTATACAGTGACAACATCCACTGCAGCCCGACCTGCATAATCAATCACACGATGCTTGTATAATCTTCTTTCAAGCAGAAAAAAAAGATGTATATTACATATAACTCGCACTACAGGTAAATATAGACCACAAATCAGCAAAAGTAACCCTTTTTAAACATAGCAACATACAAGCTGATAGTCTCGTAGGGTTCCAGCTCGCAACATCGAGGGTTGTCTCATGACTCTTTCATTCACAGCATGTGCAAGGCTATAGTACCTGGTGATAGATAGCAGAAACAAAGACAAAACAAAAAAAAAATAAGGTATAGATCAAAGGAATAAATAACTTATATGACATTGATGTGGAAACACATGCACAACTTCCCAAAGATAAAAATCTCTCAAACACCAAATATGAGAAGAAAAAGAGTATTTACTAAGCTACCCACACAAACACTTTCTACAGGTACCATATAAACCACGTATCACAATTCAAACTCACCAACAATAAACAATATTGTCAAAAAAAAAAAATTAAATTAATTTAACCAACTTACTTGTTAACAGACGACCCATCCTTAGGTGCATTCATTTCCCTAAAGCGATTCCTTATCATTACTTCCTCCCCAGCACAAGCTGCCGCTGATCTCACTTCTTCTTCCGAGAGACCCTTTTGCCAAAAGAACCAGCGAGCCAAAATAAATAAGACAAGTAAAGAAAAAGAAACGAAGGAGAACAGAAGAAAAAGATATTAAAAGCATGCCTGAAGTCGCGCTGCTGCTGCAGCAGTATTCGCTGCCTCCTCCACTTCCTGCTGATTCTTGGCTGCTGTGATTTTACCTCCAAGTTTATGAAGATAGTCCTCCGTCTGGGTCAAGAAGGACGACAGAACCATGTATCTCTCAGCCGCATCACCATCAATGGTCGTCTGTTGTTCAAGCAGCATCTCCCTATACCTTTCAACATCGTTGTTCTTCAGTGCTTCCATCCTTTTATTTCGGTCATCGTCCTTTCTTTTCGAGAACTCCCTCAGCATCCGCTCGTGATATTTGGCAACTCCCCTGTTTCGAGCGGTTCGTGCATCCCGAATCCCCCAATGGGACTCGAGGAGTTTCTTCCGCCACTGAAAGATTGATTTCAATTGCTTCTCTCTCAGTGCTTTCTGAGAGGCCTGCACCTGCCTGGAAAGCTCCATCCGCTGACGCTCGCAGAGTCGAACAAACTTCCGGTAAGGCCTGTCGGGCATAGCCATTATCTCCTGCTGCTGCTGATCGATTTCCTCTCTCAAACGGGCTTGGACATCTAAAAGCCTGAGCTTTTTTTCTTCAATTTGCAACCGCAGTACGAGATCAGGCCTGATTCTTTTCCTTTCCAAGTTCACAGCTAGTAAACCGCCAATCTTCTTGATATTCTCTGTTCTTTTCTTGTTGAGCACTTCTGCACCTTCCTCAAAAAGAATATCCTTGGCATCATAACCCAACGTCAGGTTGTTATTGGAGCTATTTGTTGTTCCTGTACCAATAGAATCATGTTTTCTAGTGAAGAAAGGGAAATCAAACAGTGGACCGTGATACTTTCTGGCGGAACCAGCATCTTTAGGAGGTGGCGTAGTACTTGGTTGTGCCGGCTTTTTAACCTGTATAGCATCAGATGCTGCGGGAACCTGAGACGCAATGGTCTTCCCTCTATCCAGCGAGTCACTTCTAACGGGACCTTTTGGAGTACTTCGCTCAACTTCATGGTCTGACTTGACAGAGACACTCATAGAAGGCTGCTCTTCTTTTCCTGAAGGAACCACTAATGTGGGCTCCTTCAACAAAGCTGGTATACCTTTCCCAGGAGCCGGCATTGCATTGGCTTTTTCATCCCTGGCGAGAAGAGCTTCTTCCCTTGAAGTGTTTAGCCCATTAATCGATGTGCCCACATGTGCATCCTTTTCATTAGAGTCGGCATGTCTCATACGCTCCGCTACAACATTCCCAGCAGATCTATCCTGAACGTTTCCAGCTCCGGGAGGAAATTGCTGCTGCTGCTGTTGTTGTTGTTGTTTCTGCTGTAGTTGCTGTTGCTGTTGTTGTTGCTGTTGCTGTTGCTGTTTCTGCTGTTGTGCTTCTTGTTGTTGCTGTTGTACTTGCTGCTGTTGCTGCTCAAGGGGAGGTGGAGCAATTGCCTGGAGAAGTTCATGCGGGAGAGAACCTTCACCTTTCTGTCGAATAACAGAAAGAATAAAATGTATATTTAAGTTAATAATCATCAGTTGCGTAACACTAATAGTATTTTTTTTTATATAGATATCTGAAAATCAAATCGGTGTAAACCAAGGGCAGTAAGCAGGATGTGAGGGAGCATGAGCATTTGCATACCTTGATCCGCCTAAACGCTAGGATTTGTGCTTTGAGAACATGCAGTTGCTGTTTAGTGAATGCGGAGCGTTGGTTTTGTGACACGGGACCAGCTGGTCCGCCTTGTGACACCTGGATTTGACTTCCCAAAGCCCTCTCGCTCGCAGTACTAGGAGCCTGTGGTGCAGGTCGGTTTGGTGGCCTGACAAATTGCGCCTGCATGTTCTCTGGGCCGCCTAATGTACCTTTCACATGTAAAGACCGGTCCACGTTCTGGCTCGTGTTTTCAGGCGACTGCAAAGGATGCATTGAAGGCATACTATTCCCAGTCACAGCCTGAGGTCGCACCTGGTTCTCTCTTCCATGAAGAGAAAACTGTTGCATCGCATTGTTGTTACCGGCATTGGTATTACCAGCACCCAAAGTAGACCCAAAAGGGCCCGACGAAACGGGCTGCTTTGCTTTTGCTGAATTGGACTGCCCAGACACATCACTTGACGAATTCGCACGAGGAGAATTATCATTGGCAACTTGTGGAGAAGCGGCCTGATGCTTTGTCGCCGGAACAGCTGATGATTGTGATGAACCCGCATTGCCTTCGTTCGCCTTCTGTTGTGCAAGCATCCTAGACTGAAGTTGCGGGATAATTTGAGCCATCAGATTGGCATTCGCAGGCAGTGTCGGATCAATATTATTCTCGGCTAGCCACGCCTGCACCGCCTGAAGTTGGGCCATTGCAAGCTGGTTCTGTGCCATGTTTTGTAGGTTTGGCTGAAACTGTGGCATCTGCATGGGCCTCGCGATGTTTCCAGGCATTAGTTGCCCAACCATTGTGGGTTGGATGACTGGCTTAGACTCGACCCTGTGGTGGTCAGAAGCCACAGGCTGGCCTTGCTCCATGTGCTGCTTCTCTCCGCGAGAAAAATGCTCAGATAAGTTCTTCGACGATGATGCATGTGCTTGTTGTGCTTGATGAGCCTGCATGGCCATGAGCTCTTGCATTTTCTGATTTCCCATCCGCTGATCTTGATCTTTCCCAGATGGAGGGCCTAAAAGACCTAACTTGGCTGCTTGGTGGGATTGCATGGCCATGGCTGACTTGTTATGTTGTGCCTGAAAAGCATACTGAAGATATGCCTGATGAAGAGGATTTAGTGCTTGCTGGTCAGGCCCTTGGATCCTGTTCTGACCCTCTTGGGAGGTAGCCTGTTGCTGGGCTAATTCAAAGAACTTCCTTGACTGTTGAGACATTGGATTTGCACCAGAAGCTGCGGCGAAATTCCCGGGCCCCAAAACTCCGTGGAGACCACCACCTGGGTATGTTAGATTGGCCTCATTCCCTTCAGGTTTTCTCAGTAATTGTTGTTGTAATGGCTGCACAAACAGAGCATTATAATATCATTAGATATTATATCTGACCATATCTGAAATTTACTTCCTAATGCCTGATTAAGTGTTTTGAGGACAACAGAACCCATGGACTATAATTCAGAAAGAAAGAAAAAATAGGTGCATAAATTCATGAATATAAAATAATATAGAAAGAACCATAGTTGTGGAACACTGAGTGGTCTATAGAAACACTAAATAAGGAAGAAAAATGCTAATAAGAAACTGGCAACAGCCAAGAAAAAGCACAAAACTACGAAAAGACGCGAAATTTACCATAACAAACACAAGGAAACAAGGAAATGCGAGAGTTTGCAGCAAGTGCAATTTCAAACACATTTGACCATGCAGACGCAAATTATGGTAAGCAAGAAAAAGAAAAAACCCATCTTTAAACATAGACCCCAAAATAATAATAAAAACTTCCCAGTACACAACAGGCGAAAAAGGAAGAGCTTTGAATAATAGCTTGCTGAGAAATAAAACTTCATAAGTAGCGCCATAAGAAATCATTCAGATATAATGCGAAACAGCAAAGGACAGAATCCCTAAAAGCAAAACAAACAAAAATGCCAAGAAAACTCTTTTGTCTATCCAATTCCAACCAATGCAGCTAGCCCAACTATGATTGCCACTAAAACCTGCCTAGTTTGACTCATAATATACCAAAAAATAAATATAAAAAAACACTGCCCTTCAAAACAAATCAACTAACTGACCAAGAATGTAAACCAACGACAAAAACCATCACAATAAGCTGACTAATCACCGAATTCCACAAATCTGCATTTCGCAATCATGAACAAAGATTCCAAACCTCTAAAGTCTAAACTTCCAATTCAATCATTACCTGCCTAGACTGCTGTTGTTGCTGCTGAATCTGATCGAAACCCAAATGCGGCGTCGATACCGCGGAGGACGAAGACGACGGCGATGCGGCGGCGGACGACGTCGACGCCGTCCGGCCCACCGGATTTCGACCGCCGCCGCCGGCGGATTGCATGCCAACTTAACCCGATTCAGACCTACACAGAACCCAAAGTCATCACAAAAGTACAAAAAACTTAAAAAGACGGAAGTTTTATTGGAGCGAAAACCCAATAAAAAATATATAGCCCAAAACCCAAGGGAACTTCAAGCCGAAAAAAAGGAGATCGAAATTATATTTTAAAAAGATAATCTAAATCCAAATCTTTATTCAAATTTCGTACCAAAAATAAAAACCCTGCTATATGGGCCCTTGGATCGCAACGTTCAAAAAAAGCTTTCAACAAATACACACTCACAGACACAAGCTCAGAAATATTCTCTCACACTCTCTCTCTAGGTTCTTTGGGTGAACCTTCTCTCTCTACAAAAGAAGCGCGATTTTCGGAGCGGACATGGATGGTGATGACGACGACGATGATGGATCTTCGCTGGGACGAACCTACACCTTGCGATTTTCCCTCACACGCTCTCTCTCCGAGGGTTTTTCGCACGCGATTCGCGAGAAAATGGAAAAATGAAAAGGAAAGAGAAATTCGCAGTCAAACAAACCCTAAGCGATTTAACCCTTTGTTTTATTTTTTATTCTTTATGCTGGTCATTTTTTTATAGGCTAAATGCGTTCGCTTTTTATTGGCTTAGCAATGAGGCTGATTCGCGTGTCTATGTAAGTTATCTTTTTTTACATTGAGATCGCAGTTAGAAAATCCACCTCCCTAATCCTCATAATTACGGAGAGAGCCATTGGATTTTCTTTCTTTTTATTTAAATAGGCAAAAAATAAAGAGAAAAAGAGAAGAAATGTGCTATATATACTATTTTTTTGTAATAAGCCAATACGGGTAAAATTTAATAATCTATCATTTTGGTGAGCATAAAATAAAATCATATCTTTTTTCCCAAAAAAAAATAAAAATCATATCTTGATTTCTAAATATCATATACTTCCTATTAAGCCATCGAATTCACCAAAAAGGGTCAATTCTAAAGGCCTTAATTCTTTGGTAAGAATCTCAAATGTGAAATGATTTACTGAATCAATATTATTAAATTGAAACACGTGTATGGATTGTTACTTCATTGTAATGAGATTTTGCATCAATTTTATAATGATGTATTTTGTCGCACGAAAATTAACGATCTAAATCTTCCGGCAGTTCGATCCAAAATCAGACCAAGTGATCGTACTCGAACCAAGTGTGTGAATTTGAAAGTGTCGAGTTGTTCTTTGAGGAGATAATGGGGTGAATGAAGGGTGTGACTACGCTTCTTATGAGCTGCCTACGTAACTGAGCGCAGCAGGATTAAGTAGTAACGTAGTTCAATACGTGTGTAATCGCTTTGTGAGGCGCGGAGCCTGAAAGGTGTGCTCGATAGAGGAAACAGAGCGCGGAGAAGTCTTCGGCGATGTTTCAGACTCCATAATTGAGAGGCCCGAGAGAGAATGTATGTTTTCTTCAGGCGAAGAGAAGAATTCTTCTGAGAGAATTATTGAGAATAATTAGTAGAATATTAAAGGCTCGATTAGAGGAAACTGTATGCATAAAGTCTCTGGCAGCGTTTCAAAACTCTAAGAGCGAATAATCTTGAGGAATAATGAATTTTTTTTTGTGACCATCTCTGAGTAGGGATATTTATAGTTGATGTGGATGTCTAGGAGGGCCTCTGAACACACCCCATGGAGCACGTCGCGAATTTAAGGAGCGCGCGCGGCCGCGCCTAGTATGCGCCATGTCCAGTGCGCGCCTGCTTTTTGAGCACGCCCAGTGCGCCTTTGATGAGCAGGTGGGGCGGCGCGGCGCACTGAGGGGTAGGCGTAGCGCGTCGAGCCCCTCACGCGCCGTGTGTTCGTCACGTGGTGTACGAGTGAGCTCTGCTTCGTGCATGAGCTGAGGCTTTTTCGTGGCCCTGCCCGTTGGACCTTAGAATTTGGAATTAGACGCAAGCCGCGTGGAATTTAATGTTTCGGCTTTCTAAGAACGACCGACAACACTATATATTATGCCGTCTTTTTTACCAAGTAAAAACGACACTCTGAGAGCGAAAACCGACATAAAACCGGAAGACCCTTCCGCCAAAATGTCTAGGATCCCTCCGCTAAGACTCCCAAAACCGAAGGATCTCTCTGACAAAGGTCCATAAATCATAGGATCTATTACTTGGCTTGTTCAAAACCAAAAGAGCTCTCCGTCGTGACTCACAAAACTAGATGATTCCTTCGCTAGAACCCACAAAATCGGAGGATCTCTCTGCCAAAGATCCCAAAACCAGAGGATTCCTCCGCTGGCTTGTCCAAAACCAAAAGCTCTACATCATGACTCACAAAATCAGAGGATCACTCTAGTAAAACCCACAAAACCGAAGAATCCCTTCGCCAAAATTCACAAAATCGGAGGACCCCTTCGCCAGAATCTCCAAAACCGGAGAATCTCTCCGCAAGTGGGCCCCATATGCCTATGACTTTGCACACTCAAAATTCTGTAAATACCCATCATCTTTCACCATTAAAGGGAAGTCATTCTCTACCAAGAAAAAATACTACAACTTATCTCTCTCATCTCTCTCTCTCTAAAATCTTGTCTAGAGTTAAAGGGGAACACTTTCTCTCTCATAATGAAGAGTAACTATCTCACCTCAAAACATAAAGAGGAATTATCTAGTTTTTTCTCTATAGAATTGAAGAAGAATACTCTCTCTCTCTCTCTCTCTCTCTCTCTCTCTCTCTCTCTCTCTCTCTCTCTCTTATATTTCTTTTCACAAACAAAGGTTACAATTATGCCAAATTACATTC
Organism: Urtica dioica subsp. dioica; assembly: GCF_054948205.1. NCBI lineage: Eukaryota > Viridiplantae > Streptophyta > Magnoliopsida > Rosales > Urticaceae > Urtica > Urtica dioica. The sequence continues at coordinate 44,843,403 of NC_142759.1, read as the reverse complement.
CCTCTCAAAAAATGTCCAAGAACTTGAGAAATACAATTCTCATGGTCTACACTTAATTAGAGGAACATATCATTGTATATCACATTTCATTGTATGAAATTAGTAGACATTATTATAATTGATGAATATAGTTATTTAAAAAAAGTATAACATTTTTTTGTCAAACTCATAGACTTATGCAGTAACTTGATTGAGACATTACAAACGAGATGTGAACATACGTCCTGGTATAACGCTAAAAAATGATCGGTGATTGATCTATGCCTAGGTAGCTATATTGGAAACCACATATCTAGTCCACAAAGTGTAGGGACACTTTCAAGGTCATATGTCCATGCTCTTTGATTCATTCATTAATACCTAGAAGCAACGGTTGGATAGTAATTTTTTTGGGAGTCTGTGATATGATCATTGAAGATATTGATTTACATATAATGGAAACCAGCTCCCCTGAAAGTAAATGTTCGCTCACCTGACAGATGAATCTAATAGATTGTCGACACTTTCGTAATGAGGATAAGCTAAAGAAACTTTTGCTATGGATTCAATGGAATTCAAGGCTGACAAGTGACATTAAAGGTATGACGGTAATATACACCATTTGTGTCACGAGGGATTTTGGGGATCAATTGTTCACAAACTGGCTATATATCAATGAACGCTCAATTAAAATTGAGTAAATATAATTCTAATAACGAAAAAGAGTTCAATTCCAGAGTTATATTGAAATAACCTCATAATTTGATTAGAAAAAAATATAAAGGAATCAAAATCGCTCTAATTCGTGTTTAGTTAATAGGTCCATAGTTCCCGAGTTAGCTCTGTCACGCCCCGTGATATAGGGTGTGAACTAAACGATAATTAAACACTATTAAACAGACTTTACTAAACACTAATAGAGTCACAAACCATCCCACAATGCATACTCAGTTATTTACTTCACAAGTCCAAAGATAAACGAAACAAAACTCGAAAACGTAAATAAACTTCTACAAACCAAGACTTATATATAAACCTGCTAATAAAAACTAAACAAAGTCATCAGAACACTTGACGACACCAAAACTCCAAATTCGTTCTAACCATTCTTCTCGTTTCATGGTTATAAGAATTTTTTTAAAGAAGATATAGGTGAGCCTGCGGCCTAATAGATATTATAGTATTGGCTTGAGTAAACAGATTTTCGAAAATAATAATATTCTTATATGTGTAAATCGCTATACACATACAAGTATTATTGCATAAATTTAAATGACATAAATGTAAATGACAGAAATTTAAATGTGTCCCTAATGTGGTTAAACATGTACTATTTCCTAAGCCATCCTGCCAACTTAACTCGTGGTAGAACCTCTGATCAGACCAAGGTACACTATCCGTACCGTAAATGTGTGTGTATCAAGCTTATCCAAGATATACAAAACATTTTCATTTCAAAAATAACTGGATATATGTATAATATGGAAAATACTTCAATTTCACAATCATATCTCTCTATTTGAAATTTCGTCACATTTTAAAAACGATTTTGGTTGTTGTGGCATTTCGCAAATATTTTTGTTTCGAAAATAATGTATAATTTTTCTAAAACCAGATAAGAAGGTTTTATCTACATTTTCATCAGTCTACATCACTCGCCAACAAGATGTTCACTCACATCGTAAGTCCGCTAGACTTCCTTAATTGATTCTCTATGATAAGTTAATCCAAATCAAGATTCTAACAAAACTCACAAGACTCGTATTTAAAACTCAAGAGCTCATAAACAGCCTAAGAAAATATGTCCAAATTTTCCAGCTAGCAAAGGTAAATTTTTTAAGGAGCTTTGCCTACCGGAGTTTGCTAAATTGCTAAAGGATGGAAAATCTATTTCGATAAGGAATTTGAGCCAAAAAAACTTGATCTTTGGATCTTTGGAGTTTTAGGAGTTTTTATTCGTACACTTCTGAAGAAGAAAATGAAGAGGGTGGTTACCGAAAGAGGAAGAAAGATTCACGTGTAATTGATAAATCAAACAAAACAACAAATCGATTCCTTTTCTTTTTCTATTACTTGCTAGCATAATACACGTAGAAAACTTCTATTATTTCAAATACACACATATACATATATCTTTATCTTATTTATATTTATATACATTAATGTAGAACGGTAGACAGAGCAAAAGAAACCGACTATATATATATATATATATATATATATAAATATGTACTCTTGTACTACATTTCATACAAAACAAAATTAAATAAACATAAATTATAGAGTAGTTCTAAAATAGGTAAAATCTATATACATACATATATATAAAGTTACTAAAACACTGTTGGGGAATCAAGTGGGTATCAGACACGAACAATCGCTCTGATACCACTTGTCGGTGGATCGAGCTCGCATCGGACACGAACGATCGCTCCGATGCGACTCGTTTGAGATGATTCCACCATATAACCATATTAATGCGGAAAAATAATTAATTACGCTGATCATAAGCTAATTAAATTATGGTTATAATTAACAAGATCTAGTTATGTTTAATTAATTTAATTCACGAGAGCATATAAGTCAAGCAACCGATATAAGAGTAAACGAGTACTTACATTGATTTTCGGTTCAGCTACAGAACGCTCCAATCCAATCGCGTACTCCTTGCGTCGTCTTGATGAAGGACTCGAGGATGACACCTTAGTCTTCCGAAACGTAATCTCCGAGACGAATAAGAAAGATGAGTGGGCACAGTCTTTATCTCACTAGATCACGAAAATAGGTGTTTCGAGATCTCGCTCTTATTTTACTAAGAATGGAAACGAATTTCCGAGGGGAAGAGAGGCAGAAGTGCTCGGCCAAGGTAGGCTAGAGAGAACGAAATTTTCACCAAAAATTGCTTATTTTTGCCTTCTCATGAACCCCTATTTATAGTAGTAAAAAGGAGATATTCATGGAATCTTCCAGAATATTTTATTTCTTTTTATTGTGTTCACACTAGAGGATTTAATCTAGGCCATTGGATCTCAACAAGTGAATCCTACTTTTTCTCTCATCCATCAGATCAATATCTATGGGATATTATTCTTTTATTTAAATAGAGAATAATTTATTTAGTGAGATAATAAAGGAGAATATATTATTCTCCTAAATATTCTCCTAAATACTTTCCTTTAAATAAGGAGAAAATATAGGACAATATCTTATATTTTTCTCTCTCCTTTATTTAAACAACTAAAGAGAAAATATTGGTAAATACCAATATTGAAATTTCGAACTTGATGGCACACGGCCAAGGAGATTTGCGCAAACCCTAGTGCCAAAAATCCTAATTCGAATTTTCCATGTGTGCAAGGCCCAATTGCTTAAAACCCAATTAATTATTTATTTACTTGGTCCAACAATAAACAAATATAATTGTTTATTTACTTGATCAAACAATAAATAAACAATTCTACCATAAATATTTATTTAATTCTGCGAATACTCGTTTTCCAGAATTAATGCTGTCAATCACAATTACAGCAAGTGAGATTAATAATGATAAACATTATTATACGAAAGTTCTTATCCGCATTTATCAGAGCCGAATCGGGGACTATGGACCTAGTAATAGGAGCTTAACAAATCCGATGAAAAAGACGAAATAGTCCTTTCTCTTTTGTCCATCGATTCGTCTAATCTTGGTCAAATACTCCACCTTGTAAGCCAAGACTGAACTCTCCTTTATACTAGAATTATATTTACTCATCGTGACGAGTGTCCACTGATATAGTCAGTTCGTGATCAAGATCCTCCAGGTTCAACCCGTGTCAAGAGAAGTCAATTTTTCCGTTATACTTCTTTTGATACATATCAGCCCTAAGCAATGTTGCTTCCCCAGCGAAAGATTCTTTCGAACGTTACTTACTTCGAAAGTGCTAGCAATCTATCGGTTCTGGAATCAACCCTTAGGTGAGTGAACATTAACCTTCTTTCAGGAAGGCTGGATTCCGTATCTGTAAATCACTTCCCACTCGAATTATGCTATGAGAAAACTCCCAAGACATAAGCTGTGATTAGCATGAATAGCCTTTTAGCGAATGAGTCAAAGAGCTCAGTAACATAACCCAATGTCCATGATCACTTCAGGATTTAGATCAAGTCTCACTGTGACCATCATAGTGGTCTCGGTTAGTGTGACGTAACGGTCCTTAAACGACACATCTACACCAAGACCTGTCCAGGTCGTACACTTACCACAAGTGTAGAATGCTCCCACATAGTGATCAGCCTTCACCCATGTGTTCCACAAATATGACTTTAGATATAGTTTTTCAGGCGTATATCAGTCATCGACCATGTTTTAGCACACCGCCCGAACTCAGGTGCCCAGCACGTGACTCAGTGTAATACGGAGGCTACGGAAGATAGTTGTTATTGATTCTAATTGTTTTGAACTCAACCCACTAATCATATAATGCTAATAAATTGATCTTATTATCGAATTTAGTAATCATTATCTTCATTATCTTCAAGTGGGTAATATTCCTAACAAACACACCATACAATATTAATAATAATATTAGATAAAGGTAGTAATTTATATTTATGAGAAAAGAAATTAGGGTATGACAACTCTCTTTCTCCTTAGAAAACTTTTTTCCCTAAATTAAGAATTTAATTGGACACATGATATAGGTATGGGTATCTCTTGGCATGTCACTATCCAGCTTAAGTTGCTTCCTTATTCCATGGTGTGTCCACAAGACCTTAACTAACGGTATCTCGCGATTACGAAGACTCATTTCTTTTCCTATGGACAACTTCTGTTGGCACTTCATCGTATGAGACATTCTCTTGGATATGCGTCATTGAATTGAATGATGGTTGCAAGGTCATGTCTGCTCTTTCGAAGCATCGACACATGAAAGACATCATGAACAAACGATAAATTTCAGCGGTAGAGCAAGTCGGTAAGCTACAAAACCAATTCGCCCACTTACCTGAAATGCCCCTACGTATCGAGGAATTAACTTCCTTTTCTTTCTGAATCGAGAAACACCATAACGTGGAGAAACCTTTAAAAGCACGTAATCTCCTACTTTGAATGAAAATGATATTCGCTTCTGACAAGCATAGACTTTAAAATGTCTTCAATCTCTGTTGCTAAATTTTAGTGCTGTTCCCATGGCTTTCTGAAATTTTTTCCAATAATGAGCAGTGACCCGCGTATCTCAATCTAAAGTAATGCTCAAAGGGACACCGTAATATTTCACTACTTCTCAAGATACACTTCTGCTAGCTTTCTCTAAGAGTACCTTGGTGTGAATGAAATGCGCAGACTTGCTATGTCGATCAACGATTACCCGTATCATGTCAAAGCTTACCTGCGACTTTGGTAGAATTGTAAGAAAATTCATAGTTATGTCTTCACATTCCATGTTGATATTGGCAATGGTTGTAGCATTCCTCCTGGTTTATGTCGCTCTGTATTCACTTTGAGACAATTTTGAAAACTCCTGACATAGTCAATGGCATCTCTTTTCATATTGCACCACAAGAACTACTTCTTTATATTCTGATATGTCTTGGTAGCTCTAAGGTGAATTGCATAACGAGATTTATGCACCTCTTCCATAACTGCATTCTTGATCTCGTTTACTTGGGGAACAACTAAACGACTTTTGAAATACATGATTCCATATCCGTGAATATTCCAATTCTCAAATGTATCACCACTTTGTAATTTAGTCTAAACACCAAGTAAATGCTCATCTTGTTGATGATTCTCTTTGACTTGTTGGACCAAATAAAGAGGATCTACTAGATTATAAATCACCACTGAATAATGATTCTCAAAAAGCTTGATATCATAATCCCCTATTACAATCTCCCATTTTCTATCGAGTAATATCGAAGCTTAAACGCCTGCACGTTTCCTACTTAGTGCATCAGCTACAACGTTAGCCTTACCAAAGTGATACTCTAGAGTAAAATCATAGTCCTCCATATAATCAATCCATCATCGCTACCTCAAGTTCAGATCTATTTAAATGAAAAGATACTTCAAACATTTAGGATCTATAAAAGGTTGCTCGTTGTTTTTGGTGGTAACATGATTGTGACACCTAAAGGTTGCTTTGGCCTACCGAGTTGTGTATGTAAGAGTAGTGGTCTTTCTAACGAATTAGTTTCTACTATCAAGATATTAACAAAATCTTCAAAAATAAACGAATATGTGGCACCAATGTCAAACAATTATAAATAGGGGTCTTGGTAGGGTGAAAAACTAGCCCAACACAACGCATTAAAGCTCACAAAATTCTATCTCTTCTCTATGAGATTTTTGTATCCCCTATTCCCAGAAACTTGTTTTGTTGTTTCAATGAATCTCTCATTAATTTAATTAAAGCTACAAAGAAATTAACCACCCTATTCGTCTTCGTCCATCTTGAGAATGGATTGGAAGACTACATCGTCAGTTCAAACAAGAAGAATGAGGAGATGTACGAGCTGTCCTACAGAAGTAGGGGACGAAATGAAAGCGTTAGTGGCGACGACTGTTCAAAAGAAGAAAAACAAGTCCGTTCTTGATGAAACAGTTGACGAGCACTTGTCCGGACGCTTCGATCCGACTCACGAAGAGTTTGACCCCGATCAACAATACGAATAGGATATGTTGCAAGCTCTTAAGAGAAATCGACAAGAGACACATCTGTATGCTTGGATATCGGGCCCTGGTGGAGGTTCAAGGAGTGCACCACCACCTCCTCATTTTTTGCTAGATAGTGGGCGAGAAAAATTTATTCCCGAGATGACAAATCTTAAATTGAAGCACTCGATCTGGGTTGAATAAGATGTTCACTTCGGATTGGTGGGACGTGGTCCTAATGACGGTGACGATGATGGAGGTAGTGGTGACTTTGGCGGGTTTCTTGCTAGTCATGATATTGGTGGTAGTAGTGGTGGAGATCAACCTTACAATATGTGTGTTGGTGAAACAAGTAGGTATCAGACACGAACAATCGCTCTAATACCACTTGTTGGGAAACGAGGGGGGTTATCGGACACAAACGATTGCTCTGACACAACTCGTCGGTGAAGCACGTAGGATATCAAACGCGAACAATCGCTTTAATACCACTTGTTAGGAAAGGAAAGTAGGTATCAGACACGAACAATCGCTCTAATACCACTTGTTGGAGAAACACGAACGGTAACGGACACGAACAATCGTTCCAATACCATTTGTTGCAATAATGTGCTCACCTTGATAACAATATAAGTTGCGGAATAAATTAATTACGGAATAAATTATCTAACAAGATCTAGATTTACTTTATTAATTAAATAATGAAAGCATTCAAACATGCCAAACAACCAATAAGAACAAAGAACAAAGTTCATAGAGAACTTACGGATTGGGCTCACGAACAGAAACTTCAAGCTTTCTCAATACGTCTTCAAACACTTTGATTTCCTTTTTCAAGCTTTCAGATCCTTCTCTTCGAACGCCTTGATCTCTTTCTTCAAGCTTTTGGATCTTCTTCTTCGAACACCTTGATCTCCTTCTTCAAGATTTCAGATCCTTGTACTCCTCCTGATGACACCGTAGTATTCCAAAACGTAATCTTCGGACGAATAAAGAAATACGACGTGGGACCACACTCTTTAATCTCACATGATCAAGAAACAAATTTTGTTTCAAGATCTCACTCTTATTTTCAAAGAACGGAATACAGTAATTCCAAGGGGTAGAGAGAGAGAGAGAGAGAGAGAGAGAGAGAGAGAGAGAGAGAGAATCAGCCAAGAGGAGGGAGGGCTCTTTGGTCGAATTTTTTGAATATAAAAGTGTATTTTTCTCTTCTCATGAACCCCCTATTTATAGTAGTGGAAATGATATATTTTTGGTAATTTCCAAAATATATTGTTTCATTATATTGTGTTCACACTAGTGAATCAAAGTTTGGCCCTTGGATCTCATCTCATGAATCCTACTTTATCTCTTAGCTATCAGATCAATATCTATGAGATTTTATTTTATGTTTAAATAAAGAATATTTAATTATGAGAGAATAAAGGAAATATCTTATTTCCTTTTAAATAGTAGTCTCTCCTAATATTCATGAGAGAGAATACATGACAATATCTTATTTCCTTTTAAATATTATTCTCTCATAATATTCATGAGAGAGAATAAATGACAATATCTTATTTTCTTATAAATATTATTCTCTCCTAATATTAATGAGAGAGAATAAATGAGAATATTTTATTTCCTTTTAAATAGTTTTCTCTTTCTTTTATTTAAAGAGTTTTGTAACTAACTAGGCCACCTAAAACGTTTGATTTGGGATCTAGCCTATGTTTGGAGATTTTTAGGGAAATAGCCAAACGTATTAGGTGGCAAAATATTTTTTACTTTTTTGTCCTTCAATAATTAAGATAGTTTTTTAAAATCATGTTATATTTTTTTTTTTCCTTTTTTGTGCATGTTAAATTCATATTTTGTAGAAAGTAGTTACCAAATATTAGAATCCACGTTCTCTCTCTCTCTCTCTCTCTCTCTCCACAAAACCAGATCTGGGGTTTTTTTTAACCTTCAACATGCCAAGATGACGAGGAAGACGCCGAGGTCGCGGGCCAAGGGGGCAATCCAGCCGAAGAAGTTGTCGCCGATGACGCAGATCGGCCGGAGGCGGCGGAGGAGGTCGGCGAAGGCTCGTCGGAGCCAGATCGACGCCCACAGGAGGCGGTCGACGAGAGCGTAGTGGAGGGAGTCGGTGTTCTCGGAGTCCGGAGGGAGGCCGTGGTCAGCGCTCCGGAAAGGGGTCGCGACGAGCGTCACGGCGGTGGTTGGCGGGAGAGAGGATCGGAGCTTGGTTAGAGGTGGGCCGACTCTCACTGTTATTTTTTTTAACAGTGAAGATTTTTGAATGTCAGTCTTTGGAAAAATGTAGAGGTACAGATTATTTATTTACAGTTATTTCCATTTATTTCCATTCAGATTACTTAAATGTGGAGAATGAGATAATTTCTAGTAATTTACGTTTATTATCTGTGTTGACAGGTTCTTACACAGTAACGTCAGTCTTGGTGAAACCGTTCTAGATTAGCGCGTCGCGTGATTAATGATATCTTTGATAAAATATTTTTGTTGAGATTTGTTAGAGGTTTAAGGCTACGTATAACAATTTTTAAATTGTCTGTTATTTTATATCGTTATTGCCTATTATTTAATATAATTATATTCATTATTTCCATTTGATTAAGTAAAAGGGCAAATTAGTCTATTAATTATTGACACCTAAGCACGTTGGCTATTTCCCTAAAAGTTATGAAACATAGGCTAAAAACAAATTCTATAGTTTCAAACTGGCTATTTTGCTACACTACCCTTATTTAAACAACTAAAGATAAAATATTGGTAACTACCAATATGGCATGGACGAATTTTATGGCACACGGCCAAGGGGTTTTGGCGCAAATCTTATTGCTCGAAACCCTAAAATTTGTCCACCTCATTTAGTGCAAGGCCCAATTGCTTAAAACCCAATTAATTATTTATTTACTTGGTCCAACAATAAACAAATAAGTAATTGATTAATTATTTACTTGATACAACAATAAATAATTACTACTACCATAAATAATTATTTAATTATGCAAATACCCATATTTCAGAATTGATGCTGTCAATCACAATTACAACTAGTGAGATTATAATAATGGAACACATTAATATTAGAAGTTCTTTATTCGTCTTATCGAAGCCGAATCGGGGACTATGGACCTAGTAATAGAAGTTTAACAAATCCGATGAAAAGACGAAAAATTCATTTCTCTTTTCCACATCGATTTGTCTAATCCTTTCAGAGTCCACCTAGGTACGCCAAGACTGAACTCTCATTCTAGAATTATATTTACTCATCGTGACGTGAGTCCACTGATCTAGTCAATACGTGATCAAGATCCTCCAGGTTCAACCCTTATTGAGAAAGATCAATTAATCCGTTATACCTTTCTTAATACGTATATACCCTTAGCACTGTTGCTTCCCCATCGAAAAATTCTTCCGAACGTATATACTTCGGAAATGCCGGCAATCTATCGATTCTGGAATCAACCCTTAGGTGAGTGAACATTGACCTTCTTTCAGGAAGGCTGGATTCCGTATCTGTCAACCACTTCTCACTCGAATCATGCTCCGAAACTCCCAAGACATAAGTTGTGATTAGCATGATAGTAGCCTTTTAGCGAACGAGTCAAAGAGCGCGGTAACATGATCCAATGTTCACTAAGCTTTTTATCATCCTGGCGTCGAGCTATTTTTCCGCAGGACCTCCCGTACAGTATCGTCACCGCAGTAGAGTTTAACCACCAAGTTCGGGATGGATTGGTGTAGTTCCTCTACGCCTAGGACACCAGAATATCAAACCATGAACGAAGAAAGGCATGAGAGAAAAGCATATTGGCTAGTGATTGTGGGCTTTAACACTTTCCTACGGCAGGTACCATTGAATGAAACATATGAAAGATGTAGTTAATGTTCTTGTATCGCACCTCATGTTGGAGCTGCTTCTCAGGTATAGAGTTATTGTTGCTGGTTATAGTTGTTATAATTGTTTGAGCTGTTTGAGTTCTTGTTGCCCTTGCAGTTATGGTATCGCACCTCCTGTTACAGTGGAGCTGTTATGGAGTCTTTAAAGTCTTGGTAGCTTTCTGTCAGAAAAGAATATGCTTATATTGAGTTCTTGTATAGTTGCTATTCGTTATAGTTGTTTTTCAAGATTTAGATCAAGTCTATTTGTGAGCATCATAGCGACTCCGGTTAGTTTGTCGTAACGGTACTTAAACGACACATCTACAACCAAAGTCTGTCCGGGTCGAATACTTACCACAAGCCGACTATGACAGACATGTTCAAAACTTTCAACAATCGTATAAGGGGGTATTTCACGTGGTGCCAAGCGAGTTTCAAGAAAATCAACCGAGTTTTATCCAACCGGGACGTCTATCGAGATTCTATTGATACATTTCATTTTCTATCGTAACTATATGTTTGTCGAACATATTTATTTCATGAACGATTTGGTAGTATGTCATTCAGTATGGAACATTTATGCTAGATATTTATGATTCCAAGTGTTTTAAATTTGGACTATATTTACAAATATATATGTGTCTTTTAATTTTGTCACATTATTTTCGTTCGGTTTTCCGTCGGTATATCGGTTTTCCATCGAAAACGACATTTGAAAACGTCATTTTATTTGCCGTTTTCTACATTTTTTTCGTTCGATTTTCCGTCGACACAACGGTTTTTCATAAATCAGGAGGCTCGAAACGGCCACGAAAATGACATTTAAATCCTTGATTTTAACTACATGAAGTGTTAATGCGTAGTCTTTATATTTAGAGTATAAAAAAGAATCTTTTAGCCCACGTACAGCTCAATCATCTGGATCATAACAATAAAGATTCTACGACGTTATGGAATATCAAAAACATATTTTGTATTCCCCATTTAATTCCATGACCATATCCGTTGTATTCTCTCCATTTTATTCCTTCAGTTGCACTTTTGTTTCTCGGATATATAGTATAAAAGTAACTGAAAGCAGAATTATTATCATTATATAACAAAAGAAAACAAATTACAATATTCTTAATGCAGGAAAAACAGTTGCAGAGATGTCAAACAACACAACGTTGAAAGCCTTGCTGCTCAATCAACTGAGACTGGTTGCATATTTTCACATTCTTTCCTCAGCTCTTCGAACAGCACAGACGACAAGTATCGCTCACCGAAGCTCGGGTGAATCGTCTGGAAAAAGAATTACGATAATCATAAAGAAAAAAAATAATATATCAATTAATTGAGTAACTAAACCACCAAAATTTTAAAATTTGCTAAATAGTCAATCTTTTGTAAATTTTAAGTAAATAATCATTATGTTGATCTGACATTATTTGAACGTTTTTAGCATTCTATTCATATACACTTGGAGTTTGGTGATTATTTACAATTATTAACAAATATTTACAACTATTAATGTATTTATGGCCTTGTTAATAAAATCTTGTGACTATTTGTTTAAAATTTACAAAAAATTGATTATATGACAAAATTTGAATTTTCATATTACTATATATCTATAGTAATTTTATCAAACAGAAAGATTTATTCTATTTGCATTACCACAATGAGTTTGCCTTTGTTCTCAGGCATATTCGCGAGCCTGAGAGCCGCCACGGTGTTGGCCCCTGACGAAATCCCTACCTGAAAATTCAGTGTAAAAACTTTTAAAATTAGTTTTTATGTTTCAACAAAAACCACACATTGCAAGTAAAATTCTTTTAGAAATTTACCATAAGTCCTTCTTTCAGCGCCAATTGCCTCGCCATATTGACCGAGTCTTCGCTGCTCACCTATAAAAAGAAAAGAAAAAAGGGTTTAAAAAAATACAGATTTAGCACAGGGCATTTGGTATCGAAGTTTGACTTGCCTCGAGAACTTTCTCCATTATGTCCATGTCCAAAATGTCTGGTTTAAACCCTACCCCATTGCCAGTTATTTGATGAGGACCTATTTCAACGGACAAACAACATCATTAACTACAACAAAATAAATAAAAAATATTACGAGATATCCTCTCTTTTTTTTTTTTTACCTGGTTTACCACCATTAAGTATATTACTCTCAGCAGGCTCAACACCGTATATCTGCCATCAAGTGTATTTTTAGTAATTTGGGATTTAAGTGAGAAAAAAAAACAGCTTCCCAAAATAAAATAAAATAAAGAACCTTGACATTAGGATTCCGAGACTTGAGATATTGGCCAACACCAGAGACGGTGCCACCGCTGCCAATTCCCATGACAAAGATATCGACTTTCCCGTTGGTGTCTTCCCAAATCTCCGGTCCCGTCGTGTCGAAATGTACCTATATATATATCCCCAATATCAGGTGTGACTCATAGTTAAAGAGCCCACATCGAAAAAGATGAAGAACTTGACAGTCATGATCAACATCACCAAGTGAAGCTAACCGAGTGTGACCTGAGTGTTGGCGGGGTTGGAGAACTGTTGGAGCATAAAGGAGTCTGGAGTGGATTCGAGGAGCTGGTAAGCTTTCTTCACGGTCCCACCCATTCCCTTGGTGGGGTCCGTGAGGATTAGGTCGGCCCCGAAAGCCCTCATCGTGACCCTCCGTTCCAAGCTCGTGTAAGACGGCATGGTTAAGACCATCTTGTAGCCCTTCATCGCCGCCATGAACGCCATGCTGATCCCCATGTTCCCCGATGTTGGCTCGATCAGAGTCGTCTTCATAAAAAATAAATAAGTTCAGATGATGAGTTACACCTCTTATTGCCAGATGGTTTTGAGATGAAATTAACTATCTGAGTTTTTAATTCAGACCATAAATACCCATGGATTTTTTAAAACTCTGGTATTTCACCACTAGCTTTTACTTTTTCTTTTTTTACATTTTTAGCCTAAAATTATATGATTTTTTAATATTTGCCCCCTCATGAATAACTTTTTTCTTACACGTCCCCTACAAAAATTTAAATTATGCCCCTCCCTACTGAAAATCTTGGCTCCGCCACTGTTAATACCAATATGCATAAAATTTGAAGTGAGATAACAAAAGGATAATGATGACTTAACAAGATCGTAGAAAGATTTATTAAATTATCAATTACACTTCTTATTTTTCAAATAACTTTTTGACATAACCTTTCCAGGGGTGATTAGATTTTTCTTCTCTGCATCTTCAAGCATAGCCATCGCCGGTCTGTCTCAACAAAAAATAAAGTACAACATTCAGCTTATGTCACGTGAAAATTCTCAATATAATTTATGTATATATTATTGAATAAACGTGTCTAGCTATATATGTGGATAATGTAAAAAGAGATATAGATGCCTGTCTTTGATGCTAGAAGTTGGTTGCATCATTTCTTGCTTCACGGCAATATAAGCTCCACAACCTTCGGTGACTTTGTTCAGATACACCAATGGGGTTTTTCCAATTAGCTGAGAAAATTAACAGAGGAACACATTTAACAAGGCTCAAAATTTATTCTTTTGTACAAAAAGTTGGGAAAAAAAAAAGAAGGAAACTTTTCCCTTTTTCTTGAATTTATCACTTAAATATACGGCTGGTCTGGTTTGGTTTTTTTTTTTTTAAAAAAAAACAGACTGGATCGGTTTAAACAGTCTACGAAATTTCAAACCAGACTGGACAAAAAAAATATCAGAAAAAGGCGGACCAGACCAAATCAGGTTAAAACGGCTCGGACCAAACCAGTTTCGGTTTAAACTATTTAAAAAGGTCTTGTCTAGTTTCATAGAAAATCAGACCATTTCAGACCGTTTTAGACCGGACCGTTTAAACGTTTGAATTTCTCCCACCATGTAATCATAATTTGTGAGGTTATGTTTGGTATTTTTATGGAAATTATTTGTGAAAGCTGACTGAATATATGCTTGGTTTGATTTAGAATTAGTTATATATATATATATATATATATATATATATATATATATAATTATAGACTTTTAGCAACTGAAAAATCAGTGACAAAAAGGTGAATGTGTCGTGCAATATAGGAATAGTTTCAACGACAGTCCAATTCTCACAAGTGTGAAAGATTTATTCAACTACTGGAATTTTAGTAGCAACATAGCATCAACAACAAAACCCTCACAGTCAATTTAACAAACATATGATTGATTGGAAATTTTTAGATGCTTATTATCAAGAGTCAAGAGAAGCTTCTAATTTCTAACTAATTTAAGTTAAAATATTGATATAAGTAGTATTGTTTCAGTAATGGCAACGAAAAAAGTGACGAACATAACGCAGAAACCCAAGCTTTGAATTGAATTCCCTAAAAGAAAACTTTTCACTTTTTCTTTTTAAAATATATAATAATCGAGAAGAAACGGATTCGATTTCAGAAACTAGTAGAGAGAGAATTACTTGCGAAACTTCTCTCTTGATTCCGGTGCCGGGAAGATCCTTAGGGAGATCTCTGAGTCGCTGAGCGAAGGATTGAGTTGCGGAGATGGGCTCAGTAGAGAAAAGCCTTTTCAATGCCGTGTCGGAGCTGGATTTTCTCTGGAGAATGCTTCTCAGGGACGCCATTGTCGAGACAGTGAAGTACTTCGATACCATTAGCGTGGCAGTGGATTAAATAGAAGAGAATTCTGAGCATACAACCAGAGAAGACAAAATCAATGACCAAACTCACTTTGGCTATCGATTTTTTTTTTTTTTTTTTTTTTTATATATATTATACTGTCATTGTGAGTGGAGATAATAATGATGACTGTCACGTACTTTCAGCCAAGGTGTGCGAGACCCAAATCTTTGTAATAACGTATTCCATGAGCGTTAAACTTGGGAACAAACTTTCCAAATGCCAAATAGTCTAATGCTTGTCCACTATTAAAATTACAGTTGAATTTAATTAGAGCATTAATGATTTTCCTAAATAAATTTAATTAATAAAAAAATTATTAAAACTCACCGTCTGTTTGAAAATAAGTAGAAAATTATAAGATAATTAAGAACATAAGCACAATAAAGAGAGAATGAATGAAAAAATTGTATTGTTTGTCTATTACATACTTTATAATAGCCTCTATTTATAGGCTTACAAAACACAATGAAAAAGCATGCCCTTAATAAATATAAATTCAAGGAAATTAATCTAGACATCAATATAGAAAAAGAAAAAGTCATAAATACAGAAATTTATCGAATCTAGAAACTATTTCTAGAAGTCACTCGACTGAGATAAAAAGTTATCCAGCATTATTCATAATAGGAACAAACTTTTTTGAATACCAAATAGTCTAATATTTATCCACTACTAAAATTATAGTTGAATTGGAGCTAATTTATATTCTTGAATAATTTAAATTAATCAAAATTATTTAAAATTACTCGCGAGACTGATTGTTTTGTGAGTTTCGTAATGATAATTGATAACTTTTTTTAGTAAATTTAAATTAATAATCATAATAATTAAAAGTAGACTATATATTTAATATAAGAGGTCTAAATGAGTCATTCGTCTTTCTCTGTTATTTGATATTTATCCATTTTCTCATAGATAATTACAAATTAATTACGAATATTATAAGACTGTATATGTGAAGTTTTACCATTGACAGCATTGCTTTCAATTTATTAAATCGATGGAGGACTAGTATAACTTTATTTGCCATCAAATATTTAGGGAAAATGATGCGAAAAACATTACATGCATTGGATTTATAGCTAAAAAGGTCAAACTAAACTTGTAGATTCCTTCTTTTGATATTCTTTGTAATTTCTATACTTGTGGCCACTGTTTGATGTCTTATCATTTTTGTCTTTGTCATTGAAAGAGACATTAAGAGATGGGAGATCATATTGGGCGTCTACTTTTAGCCGTTAAGCGTATTGAAGGGATGTAAAACTGGAATTCAATTAGTTTGCGTTTGGATCCAAATCAAAAGTATTTCACCTTCATTATAGCGTTGGAAAGTTTTTTAGAACAATGTGTTTATTGGTCTGCTGTTTTTTTAGATCAATATCAGTACTGTTGATATCTATTGGTAGAGAAACTTCGCCGTTCATTTTTTTCTTCTCTATATATATAACTGACGTAACGACTCTTCGAGTTGCTCTAGAGCTACCAAACCAAACGAAAGTGGGTTAGTATACTTTAGGATGAGAATGATTTCTACGTAGAGTATGAAAAATGTTTTAATGAATATATAGTTCGAAAAGCCGTTTCGAGTTTCCTGATTTACGGAAAATCGACACGTCGACGAAAAACCGAACGGAAGAAATGTGAAAAAGACAAATAAAATGTCGTTTTCAAATGTCATTTTCGATGGAAAACCGACATACCGATGAAAAATAGAACGAAAATATTATTGTTGAATATGTTATATATATATATATATGTATAATACATGTATCATTTAATTTTTAACTTAAGATTTATACCAACTATATTTTATAATCTTCAATACGTAATTTCTTTTATACCAATATAATATCCAATATTTCAATACCTACAAGTTGTTAATTTCAATCCCACATAACGTATTTATTTTATACCCAATACGCAAATTTATACAGTATATATATATATATATATATATATATATATATATATATATACTAGTCTGAAACACGTGCTTCGCACGTGGTGTTTATAGTTGTAATCAGTAAATAATTAATATATGTATGATTTAATTTACCAAGTTTTTCTTCAAAGCATGAGGTTATAAATGAATATTAAGATATGAAATATTTCAACAATACATAATACTTAGAGAGTAAAATTTTTGAGAGACTCTCATAATCAGTGCAAACATTTCAAGGAAATATATAGTCAGTGACATACTTAAAAAAAATGACATAAGTAAATAAAAATCAGAGTAGTCGTAATAATAAATCCAGTTCTTAAGTTCTCAAACCTAGCATTTTATCATTCCCGTCCTTCGATTCCCAGACCAAGCACGTAAAATTTAATAATAACAATTCAAAATCGATTCCACAAACCTTATCGTTAATCATCAGAATCATCTACACCACGTGCTGGAACGTTCTCCAAGTACTGGTCGACTTAAGAACCATAACACTATGCAAAGGCACAGGCTTCCTTTGTCCCTTTACGAACAAAGAAACCAGCATTAGAGTCTAATAAAATTTAAATGGTAAGGGAGAGTCATAGCATGTATATAACTTATCAGACAAATTGAAAAAATAATAAATGAATAATTTAGATGTTGCTTTACTGGAACTTGATTTCAGGGATGTGGGCAATCTTATGCCAATCTTGTCCTTTATCTTTCTCACACCGTTGCTTCAACAAAGGATGGCATATGTGGATTGATAAAACAGAGAGAGAAGCGGGTCCAACAACCACCTCGTCATCACCAAAGATAAAGAGTGATTAACAGAATTAAAGATTGGAAAAATATATTTTACAATAAGATCAAATCATTAAATTGTTGAGAAATTTGATTGCTTGTCCCCACCTATGAATAGCATTCCAAGACCGTTCTTGCTCCAGAGGATACAGTGATATTGCTGCTCTGAATGGCTGGGAATATATAGAGTGAACTCCTTGGCTACGGATTACGGCCTAAAATTTGTCTGAAGAGAGATCGAATCGGGGATGATTGAAGATAAGCCAGATAGTACGATAAAAAAAAGCTTTGTTTGGCAACAATGGTGGGAAAGCATACCCATTCTCGCGAAACTGTTTGTTCACAAAGAAAGCATACCGTGACCTTTTTGTCCGTGTGAGTTCAGTCTCGTCGCCGGAGTTAGGGCGAGAACGGTCTAATGACCGACGAGTTGCAGCAGAGTGAAGAATCGGGTCACGGATTGAGTCCGCTGAGAGCACGGGTAGGAAAAAAAAACGCGGGGAGAGACGCCAAATCAAAAAACCAAGAAGAATAAAAAAGCAGTTAATCAAGAGAAAACAGTCCAAAGTCGGTGTGGGTAAATCTGCAATTAGCAAGAGGAATTTTTCCAAAAAAAAAAGTAAATCATCTCTAGATGGTTCAAGGCATCTTAAGGTTCAAGACGATCCACAAATATTAAATACTCCAATAATCTATAAAGTACAAATGACTAATTTCCCAGCCACACGATTCAAAAATTCAGAGTTGGTGGATCACTCAAACTCATGGCTAACCCCAATTTCATCAATCTAATCAACAAAGATGGTCTCAAATCCATGTCCAACAATGAAAACCTTCCTTGATGATCAACGATCTAAATAATGCGTGGAAATTCATATATGTTATTTATCTAAATGGTACTCTATGTTATTGATCATACTTTCAGAAATTGTTCCCAAATTTACAAAATTTAGATCCCCTTCTGAAATATGACATACCTGGTAAGACTTGTTGAAGATAATCCAACTGAAATTTTGTACCTGGTAACGCTTGTTAAACCCAAACTTCAATTCAGCAATAATGGGAAAAATAGCCAAAAAGGAGTAAACCTATACAAGTTAAATTGCCATATTTTAAGGCCTCATCTGAAAGTAAACCTAACAATGGTGGGAAATTCAGAATTTACAAGATATAATTTCTACGAGAAATAGGAACTACCATTACTCGGGAAAATCTATTTAAAAAAATGTACAACCTTATTTAATTGAAGCTAAAAAAAATGCAGACTTTCACAATGTTCAGCATTCAAAAATCAAAGTATATACCTGTAGGCTAATTCATCGATGACCGTTTTGCCAATGCACGTAGCTCCTCCATCAACGAGAGTGAAAACCACTGGACATGTTCCCGAAGCTGCTTCATGTGTTCTCACTCACTTTGGATGACCAAACCTAGTGACATACCCATCAATATCAAATCTGAAAAATTATAAATTTAGAAATTCTCAACCCAAATCAAAACATTTATCACAGCCCATATTTGAGCAAAACAAATACGCATATACATTCACTTAATATAGGGATTTAACACAATAAAATTTAAAATCAAGAGGTTTGTAATGCAATACTCTCCCCATAAATTACAATAAACCATAATAAAACCAACACCAAAGACTTTTAAATCTTCGCCATCTCAGGGTAACCAAATTTTTACATGTCTAAGTCATTTCAGCAATCCAAAAATATGAAACCTAAATCTTGTTCCTGTTTCATCTTCAGTACCCAAGGTATTTCAAGCGTCACGCTAAGATTCCAACCGAAATTCATAAATTCCTCAAGCCTTTAACGAAATAATTAAATCAGTAAACACGAAAAATTATAAAAATAAATCTTGACGAAAAGTTTAATCAGACAATTTTGAGAAAGAGAGTGTTGATGAATTTTTTTTAATCGATGAAAGTGGATTATGATAGTTACAAAGGAAATAGAAAAAATAAGAGTCAAAATAGATAAATTAGACAAATACAGAATAGGCAAGGGAAGGCTAGGCTAAAAGAATGGCAGAGATTCGGAAGAAAGCTCGGATTTTCTCAGGAATTGGGGAAGGAAAAAGGACTAAACCGAAAATTGCAGTGAGACTGAGATAGAACATCAATCATTTTTCTTCACGCGGCAATGAGATATGCATATAAGATGCAAACAACTAAAAAAAAACCCCAACTTGAGTAATATAGCACAAATTCGTCAGTTTCCTTACAAATATTATCTTCCAATTCACTTAAAACACTTCCCAAAATCACTCGATACAAATCGAGAAGCCAGGAAACCCAAAAAACCACATACATTTTCAAAGACAAGGATAAGAACAAAACGCTTAATTGAAGGGAAATTAAGATCGGGGACGAACCTAGAGGAGCGCGAATCTTGAACCTGCGGAGTCCGACCAGTAAATCCAATAATCGCGAGACGAGAACAGGAAACCGTAACGCGAAACACAGAGAACCATAAATAGAGAGACTGAGATAGAGCGCGCACGAAGTTTTAGGGAAGGAATAGGAATAAGAGTGACAGAGTGAGACTTTATGATTCCGCTAATTACTCTTTAAAACCGTTTTCGATATAACTGATATCATGCACGTGAGTTTGAAAGGGCATGTGAGATCTTGCGTGAGTGTAATAAAAATCCGGTTTGAAGATGATGTGTTGTGTTCTTATTGGTTAAAAAGGAAGTGTCATGATTTAATTGGACAACGAATATGATGAATAGTCTATGAATAGTAATTTTACATTCTGACTTATTATATTATATATATATGTGTGTGTGTATATATAAATATATTGTTGTCAGTGGTGCCCCCAAGAAGAGTAGTAGTGTTTATTTATGTACATTTGATATAATATAGTCTCACGAAGACTCTTGCTTGTAACTGCTGAATAATTAATAAAAGTTGAAACGTTCATTCATTCTTCCTTGTCTGTTTGAAGCTTTATGATAATCTATAGTCTTTAAACAAACCTAGCAACATATGAAGAGACAAATATAGATTTGCATGAACTCTTCATGGTTTGCTTAAAACTGCATATTCACAATCTAAGGGTCAAATGACTATTGATCTCAGTACGATTGTTAGGAAAATCTATGATGTCTGGTTTGGGGCATTGAGAGTTGGAGACTCTAGAGTTCTTCTAGGTATCTTCTGAAGGTACTGAATTGACCAGTGCACTTCTAGAGACAGAATAAGAACAAACCATTTAACCTCTTATGTCTCGAAGTCACTACGTATGAATTGCATCATGCTTACCTCAATCCTGAAATGAGACATGTCATTTCATAGCTTACGTATTCTCATTTGATAAAGTCAGAGTTCGGACTCACTATGTGATTCTGAACAGGACCTATTGGTGAAGTACTAAGTTGTGAAGATGTCATGAGTAACTTTATGAAGTTCTCATAGATATGGAATTCATGTACAAGATTGCTGAAATGCAATGTATATCACCTCATGCTTTGTTCCTTAGAATGTGAATAAGTGAACTGGCCAGTGTCCAAATTTAGTCTTGACTCTTTTGGATGAAACAATGTGACTTGTTAGCTCCTCGTCAATACATTGTTTCTAACTTATTCACAAGCGACAAAGGAGTTGAGGAAATAACAGCTAGAAGGGTAAAATGGTAATTTTGTAAATCCCGATTAGCTGATGATATTCATGAAGGGTAAACATAGATAATATTCAGTGGATCCACTCATCACAATTAATTTGAATTCTTGAGTAGAAAATAAATTCATTTGAACCGAGAGATTCTCAGTGTCAACTCTTTAGCGGAATCAGTTGACATTAAGCTATACTTGGAAAAGGTTTGTGAACTTTTGAGTCCAAGTATGTTAGCTCAAGCTTTGTTCATTTGGATCCATGAGGTCACTGTCACAAGTCATATCGAGTAGGATTAGTTAAACTAGAAGCTAAGTTAAAACAAGAACGAGACAAGTTTTACGAAAATTGTATAAAGGGTATTTTTGTCTTTTTGGACATAGGATGAAATGAATGTCAACAAATTTTTTGACAGAGGACAAATGAAACTATATCACACGGCCAAGTTAAAGTTAATTGGGTCTTGAGGATAATTTCATTTCATGGAATTTTATTTGAAAATTCTTAATGGGCTTTTCTTATGTTGTCATGAACAAATGAAGAAACATCTAGAAGGTCCTTCTAGAAGCCTTCTACACGTCCAAACCCAAGAGAAAGAGAGCCAATTTTGTGCATTAATGTATGAAGATATTTGCCAAAAGAAAAAGAGGAAACAAATTTCCTCTAGGAAGAAAGAATTTTGGGCGGCCAAGGCTAGGAGAAGGCAAGCAAAAAAGGAAACAAATTTTCTTCTTGTAGCCTCATGTTGGCCGCATGACTTAAGAGAATAAAGGGCAATATTTGCTCATGAAT